>NC_092087.1:129326932-129494432 GCF_045679555.1 Salvelinus alpinus | reverse complement strand
GACTAGCGGCTCTACTTTTGTTTGTGCGTATGTGTGTGTTAGAGTTTTGACTTACCAGGTTTAGTATCACGATACTCGATACCATCACAATAAATTGATACCAAAACGATACCACGGCAAAAAAAGAAGGCTTATTAGCCAAAGTCACAGAATGGTACTTGACAGATCGTTTAAGTTCAATACCGTTACATTTAGCATTTTAGATTTTTGAATGTATGCATTAATGAATCAATTATAGAACTATACAATAAATTTGACTTTTACATTTTTTGGGCCATCTAACTACATAACAACATAATGGTAATCATTTATTTGAATGGTAAATCTCTATTGATAAACTGGGCCTATTCACAATACAGGGAAATGCATATTCAGTAGGAGTGTGTGCATGCAAGAGTTATTGATCTTGTTTTGTCTGAATTCATGAGGCTACTGATGAAAAACTGTTTACCTGTTTACCTTCTTTTCGGGATACATTTGTTACTAATTTTATAAAAAAAGCTGGATCCCTTCTAGCCATGACTGCTCGTAGGTGGTGGGCCACAGCAACCTATTGTTACGTGTACGCTGGGAGTTGGGAAGCAAGTTCAGGGAGTGTATTTAATTAATAAATTAACATAGATCAAATTAAGAAACACGAGTAGCGTACAGACATGAAACAACGGAACAGAAACAATGACGCTTAATGACAGAACCAAAGGACCAAAGGTAATCAGGCAGGTGATGGAGTCCAGGTGAGTCTGATGAGGCGCTGGTGCGCGTAACGATGGTGACAGGTGTGCGTAATAATGAGCAGCCTGGTGACCTCGAGCGCCGGAGAGGGAGTATACGTGACAGTACCCCCTCCCTGACGCGCGGCTCCAGCTGCAGGACGCCGACCAGGGGGATGGTCCCGGGGACCAGGAGCGGGCCGGTCACTTCTGCTGAGGCGCAGGAACCTGTCGACCCGGCTGAGGTGCGGGAACCTGACGAGCCGGCTGAGGCGCGGGAACCTGACGAGCCGGCTGAGGCGCGGGAACCTGACGAGCCGGCTGAGGCGTGGGAACCTGACAGGCTGGCTGAGGAATGGGAGCCTGATGAGCCAGCTGAGGCATGGGAGCCAGACGAACCGGCTGAGGCATGGGAGCCTGCCGAGCCTATCGAGTCTTGTGAACCTGTCGAGCCAGCTGAGGCATGGAAGCTTGACGTGCCGGCTGAGGCATGGAAGCCTGTCGAGCCAGCTGAGGCATGGAAGCCTGTCGAGCCAGCTGAGGCATGGAAGCTTGACGTGCCGGCTGAGGCATGGAAGCCTGACGAGCCAGCTGAGGCATGGAAGCCTGACGAGCCAGCTGAGGCATGGAAGCCTGTCGAGCCAGCTGAGGCATCCCCGTTTGCTCTGGTAGCGACACCTGGACCCGACATCACCTACACAAACAAAAACAAAAAAACGCTCCCTGATGCTTCCCTTTGGTGAGCCGTTATTCTGTAACGTGTACGCTGGGAGTCGGGAAGCAAGTTCAGGGAGTGTATTTTTAACAAACAAGCAAATAAGCAAAACAAGAAACACGAGCAGCGGACAGACATGAAACAATGGAACAGAAACAATAACACGTAGGGAAAGAACTAAAGGGAGTGACATATATAGGGAAGGTAATCAGGCAGGTGATGGAGTCCAGGTGAGTCTGATGAGGCGCTGGTGCGATTAACGATGGTGACAGGTGTGCGTAATAATGAGCAGCCTGGTGACCTTGAGTGCCGGAGAGTATACGTGACACCTATATGCTTTCGTTTTTTAGATGATCGACCTCTGTCGAGGGAGGAACTGGTTTTTACATATTGTGTATATTTATTTATTCTGAATACATATGTTTGTTAGCAATGTCAATTCTTAAGAATTTGGAAAAAAAACTACGTACTTTTATGTTCGCTAACTGGACAGGCAAACACCGCTGCGTACTAAACTGTAAACAAATCCAAACTTGAGCACTATCCATGGTACTATCTCTGCTGATCATATCTGCCAATCACATTATCCGTATCCAAGGTAGTAGACCGCTAATGACATTTCCAGAGAGATCTCTGTCCGACAAACTGCTATCAGGTCAATTATTTTTATTTCATTATATAAACGTGATACCATCAATGCAAGTTGTAAAATGTCTCTCAGCTTAGAACACAGCAACCATAGTAATGTAGCTAGCATGCTAGTTAGCTAGTTACCACAAGTAGAACAGTTGCTAGCTAGCAGGAACAGGTAGCTCTATCACTAGCTAGCATGTCATTCTGGGACAAGGATGTTTTAGCTATCAGTTTATTCCAAGTAATAATTTAAGACTACGAAAATCTGTTGAACTAGTAGTGTAAATCTAATACAGTCATCAAGGCACAAACCCACTAATTTAATTCATACTGACAAATAAGAAATGCCACATTGTCCCTGACAATAGTTGGAGAAGGATGATTGCAGATCACCCTGTCTCAGACTGGCAGAATGTTCATTTTCTAGCTCACATACTACATTCCTTTGCCGTGATGATTTATTTTATTAATTCTTGTCTATCACGTTTGACTTTTATTCATTTTTATTTAACCTTTATTTAACTAGGCAAGTCAATTAAGAGCAAATCTAGTCGCTCAAGAGCATCCTTACCTGCCGATCTATAAATTACATCTCTGTAATCTAGCATGGGTAGGATGGTCATCTGAATCAGGGTTAGTTTGGCAGCTGGGGTAAAAGTGAAGCGATTACGATAGTCTAGATTTAACCTTAGCCTGCAGCTTGGATATGTGCTGAGAGAAGGACAGTGTACTGTCTAGCCATACTCCCAAGAACTTGTATGAGGTGACTACCTCAAGCTCTAAACCCTCAGAAGTAGTAATTACACTGGTGGGGGGACATTCTTACTACCGTACCACATTACCTTTCTTTTGGAGGTGTTCAGAACAAGGTTAAGGGCAGAGAAAGCTTTGTTGTAAAGTGTTTAACACAAAATCCGGGGAGGGGCCAGCTGAGTATAACACTGTATCATCTGCATATAAATGGATGAGAGAGCTTCCTACTGCCTGAGCTTTGTTGTTGTTGTAAATTGAGAAGAGTGTGGGGCCTAGGATCGAGCCTTGGTGACAGGCAGTGGCTGACACAGCAGATGTTCTGACTTTAAACATTGCCCTCTTTGAGAGAGGTAGTTAGCAAACCAGCCCAAAGACCCCTCAGAGACACCAATACTCCTTAGCCGACCCACAAGAATGGAATGGTCTACCGTATCAAAAGCTTTGGCCATGTCAACAAAAAAATAGTAGCACAACATTGCTTAGAATCAAGGGCAGTGGTGACATTATTTACGATCTTTGAGGTTGCAGTGACAAATCCATAACCTTAACGGAAACCAGATTGTATAACAGACAGAATACTATAGACATCAAGAAAGTTTTTCCAACACTTATGATAAACAGGGCAAGATAGAAATTGGTGTATAACAGCTAGGATCAGCTTGATCTCCCCTTTAAATAAAGGATGCACTGTGGCTGCCTTCCAAGCACTGGGAACCTCCCCAGAGAGGAAAGACAGGTTAAAAGGGCGAGAGATAAGATCGGCCACGCTAGGAGCTGCAACCTTAAAGAAGAAAGGATCGAAACTATCTGACACAGATTCTTTTTTTGGTGGGGGGGGGGAGTTTAAGGAGCTCCTTTAGCACCTCAGACTCAGTGACCGCCTGCAGGGAGAAGCTGTGTAGTGGGGCAGGGGGGAAAGAGGGAGGAGCAGTCGCAATAGAAGGGCTGGGAGATAAGGAAGTGTTGGATAGGCATTTCTCACATGATCTATTTATCATTTCAGAGTTGAAGAACACCCACTACAGATACATGTGCTTGTTTGAGTATCTTGATTCATTTTTGTCTCTCAATTTTGTCTCCTATGATCTATTCACCAAGTCCTGCAGTTTGAACTAACCCTCCTGTCACCATTTAGACATTGAGACTACAGTGCATAGGCTTCTGACTGTTGTCATTTTCTTTGTGGGTTTTGTCTTACACAGTCTAGTGCACTTTAGAGTTGAGGAACACCAACTACTGATATTGTTTGAGCATCTCAAAGACTAAATTCAATGTAGGATCTAAATATTATTTTAGTATTGTAACATGCAGTGGGGGAGAATTCTACGGTCCCCGTCAGGAGGACCACACAAGCTTTAGATTGCATTCTGCTAAGGCACTTGTCCTGCTCTACACCGGTCAGCTACATTGCAGCTTCAATACGCCTATGGGGCCTGGGAATAAAAATGCTTCTAAACAGAAAGGGGAATACTGAAACATGCGTTGGGGATAGTTCTATAGTATCAATCAGAAGCCCAGGCTTTTGGCATAGGTGGTAAAGCACTGATTTCTGGACTGCAACATTGTAAGATTGTACCCTCCAAGGCACTTGATATACAGTACATTGATTGGTAGGTTACACTATATTTAAATACTTCAAATACTGCCTGAGACACCTTTGCTATTTGTCTACGTAGTCAATAAAATGGTGAAAACACAAATTGTGATGGTGTTCTTCGTTCAAATGTATATGCATGAAACGTACATTATAGAAAACATGTCTCAAACTCCGTCATAGTTAGCAGAATAATGAATGATTGGCAAAATGTTGGCACCGTCAACTTTTAGAAAGGTAGTAGGAAAGTTAATCATTTAAACCAGCTATAATCACATCCACTGAACATTTAGTATTTCGAACTCAAACATTCATTTACCAACTGCTTTTTCTATAATCGTACAGACTCTTTATCATTCTCCATACCTTATATTCCAATGCATCCAACGTTACGCATGCCTGTCACGACTTCCACCGAAGGTGGTTCCTCTCCCTGTTCGGGCAGTGCTCGGCGGTTGGCGTCGCGGGCCTACTAGCCATCACCGATCCATGTTTCCTTTTCCGTTTGTTTAGTCTTTGGTTCATTCACACCTGGTTTTCACTCGCTTTAATTTCTGTGTGTATATTTACCCCTGTTTCCCCGTTTAGGTTTGTGCGGGATTATTTTCTTGTTGCTTGTGGAGGCTTTCCTCCGTGTATTTCGCGTGTGGTTATTATAGTAAACTGCGTTGTGTTTTTGCGCCTTACGGGAGTACTGACTCCTCACCTGACTCATCACCTACCTTCAGTGCGTAAACGCAACAATGCCCACCATGATATTGGCCATCTGCAGTTTGAGAATTCCTCTGGTTTAGAAATCAAACTCTGCTTATCTTATTGCAGAGCACGTTGTCCATCTATTTTTAAAGAACATTGTATTGCAAGAAATTCTACAATTAACAAAAATATAAACGCAACATGCAACAATTTCAAAGATTTTACTGAGTTACAGTTCATAGAAGGAAATCAGTCAATTTAAATAAATCCATTAGGCCCTAATCTATGGATTTCATTTCCTCCTCCTCAGACAGTCCCGCAGGTGAAGAAGCCAGATGTGGAGATCCTGGGCTGGAGTGGTGACATGTGGTCTGTGGTTGTAAGGCCAGTTGAATGTACTGCCAAATTCTATAAAATGATGTTGGGAGGTGGCTTATGGTAGAGAAATGAACATGAACAAATGAACACTTTACATGTCGCGTTTATTTTTTTGTTCAGTATACAGTGTATTCAGAAAGTATTCAGACCCCTTGAATTTTCCACATTTTGTTGCATTACAGACTTATTCTAAAATTGATATAATTGTTTTTATTTACTCATCAATCTATACACAATAACCCATAATGCCAAAGCACAAATGTATAAAATAAACTGAAATATCACACTTACGTAAGTATTCAGGCCCTTTACTCAGTAATTTATTGAAGAACCTTTGGCAGCGATTACAGCCTCGATTCTAATTGGGTATGACACTACAAGCTTGGCACACCTTTATTTGGGGAGTTTTTCCCATTCTTCTCTGCAGTACCTCTCAAGCTCTGTCAGGTTGGATGGGGAGCGTCGCTGCACAGCTATTTTCAGGTCTCTTCAGAGATGTTCGAATGGGCTCTGGCTGGGCCACTCAAGGACATTCAGAGATTTGTTCCGATGCCACTCCTGCATTGTCTTTCCTGTGTGCTTAGGGTCATTGTCCTGTTGGTCGTGAGCGCTCTGGAACAGATTTTCATCAAGGATCTCTCTGTACTTTGCTCCGTTCATCTTTCCCTCGATCCTGACTAGTCTCCCAGTCCCTGCCACTGAAAAACAGCCCCACCAGCATGATGCTGCCACCACCATGCTTCACCGTAGGGATGGTGCCAAGTTTCTTCCAGATGTGATGCTTGGCATTCAGGCCAAAGAGTTCACTCTTGGTTTCATCAGACCAGAGAATCTTGTTTCTCATGGTCTGAGTCCTTTTGGTGCTTTTTGGCAAACTCCAAGAGGGCTGTCATGTTCCTTTTACTGAAGAGTGGCTTCCGTCTGGCCATTTTACCATAAGGCCTGATTAGTGGAGTGCTGCAAGGATGGGTGTCCTTCTGGAAGTTTCCCCCATCTCCACAGAGGAACGCTGGAGCACTGTCAGAGTGACCAAGGCCCTTCTTCCACGATTGCTCAGTTTAGCTGGGTGGCCAGCTCCAGGAAGAGTCTTGGTGCTTCCAAATTTCTTCCATGTAAGACTGATGGAGGCCTATCTGATTGAAGCCTTCCCCATATCTGTGCCTCGACACAATCCTGTCTACGGACAGCTCCTTCGACCTCACGGCTTGGTTTTTGCTCTGACATGCACTGTCAACTGTGGGACCTTATATAGACAGGTACGTGCCTTAGCAAATCATGTCCAATCAATTGAATTTCCCACAGGCAGACTCCAATCAAGTTGTAGAAACATCTCAAGGATGATCAATGGAAACAGGATGCACCTGAGCTCAATTTTGAGTGTTTTAGCAAAGGGTCTGAAAACCTATGTAAATAAGGTATTTCCGTTCTTTATTTTTAATACATTTGTAAAAAAAATTTGCTTTGTCATTATGGGGTATTTGGTGTAGATTGATGATAATTTATTTATTTTTAATACATTTTAGAATAAGGCTGTAACGTGACAAAATGTGAAAAAGTCAAGGGGTCTGAATACTTTCCGAATGCACTGTATATGTAGTCTATGCCATATGTATTGGTTAATATGCTTATGCAGCTGTCATTTTTAAACCTCCATTCTAGCGTACATGACACACACATCTTTCTATCACGTGCTTTTATTTGGGTTTCCATGCAAAGTATATGATTTAAGGTTTTTTTAAGCCTGCAGCTAGTTACTTGAAATGAGACATATAACCATGCCATGCTAACAAAAATGTAATTCACTGACAAAGAGATAGCTATTGAAACACTAATTTGCATTTACAGAAGCTGGCTAGGCTAGTCAAACTGTAACATTGGATAGCTTTCAACAAATTGGTTAAATGGTCTCTCTTCATATGACCAAAACAATTCGTATTGCATGCTGCATATTTCAAGTGCAATCGAAAACAGATACAGTATGTACAGTTGAAGTTTACATACACCTTAGCCAAATACATTTAAACTCAGTTTTTCACAATTCATGACATTTAATCCAAGTAAAGATTCCCTGTTTTAGGTCAGTTAGGATCGCCACTTTATTTTAAGAATGTGAAAAGTCAGAATAATAGTTGAGAGAATGATTTATTTCAGCTTTTATTTCTTTCATCAAAATCCCAGTGGGTCAGAAGTTTACATACACTCAATTAGAATTTGGTAGCATTGCCTTGAAATTGTTTAACTTGGGTCAAACGTTTTGGGTAGCCTTCCACAAGCTTCCCACAATAAGTTGGGTGAATTTTGGCCCATTCCTCCTGACAGAGCTGGTGTAACTGAGTCAGGTTTGTAGGCCTCCCTCTCGCACACGCTTTTTCAGTTGTGCCCACAAATTTTCTATAGGATTGAGGTCAGGGCTTTGTGATGGCCACTCCAATACCTTGACTTCGTTGTCCTTAAGTAATTTTTCCACAACTTTTGAAGTATGCTTGGGGTCATTGTCCATTTGGAAGACCCATTTGTGACCAAGTTTTAACTTCCTGCCTGATATCTTGAGATGTTGCTTCAATGTATCCACATAATTTTCCTACCTCATGATGACATCTATTTTGTGAAGCACACCAGTTCCTCCTGCAGCAAAGCACCCCCACAACATGATGCTGCCACCCCCGTGCTTCACGGTTGGGATGATGTTCTTCGCCCCTTTTTCCTCCAAACATAATAATGGTCATTATGGCCAAACAGTTCTATTTTTGTTACATCAGACCAGAGAACATTTCTCTAAAAAGTACGATCTTTGTCCCCTTGTGCAGTTGCAAAACGTAGTCTGGCTTTTGATGGCGGTTTTGGAGCAGTTGCTTCTTCATTGCTGAGCAGCGTTTCAGGTTATGTTGATATAGGACTCGTTTTACTGTGGATATAGATACTTTTGTACCTGTTTACTCCAGCATTTTCACAAGGTCCTTTGCTGTTGTTCTGGGATTGATTTGCACTTTTCGCACCAAAGTACGTTCATCTCTAGGAGACAGAACGCGTCTCCTTCCTGAGCGGTATGACGGCTGCGTGGTCCCATGGTGTTTCTACTTGCGTACTATTGTTTGTACAGATGAACGTGGTACCTTCAGGCATTTGGAAATTGCTCCCAAGGATGAACCAGACTTGTGGAGGTCTGCAATTTGTTTTCTGAGGTCTTGGCTGATTTTTTTTGAGTTTCCCATGATGTCAAGCAAAGAGGCACTGAGTTTGAAGGTAGGCCTTGAAATACATACACAGGTTCACCTCCAATTTACTAAAATTATGTCAATTAGCCTATCAGAAGCTTCTATAGCCATGACATCATTTTCGGGAATTTTCCAAACTGTTTAAAGGCACAGTCAACTTAGTGTATGTAAACTTCTGACCCACTGGAATTGTGATATAGTGAAATTTAAGTGAAATAATCTGTCTGTAAACAATTGTTGGAAAAATAGGTATATCTGTACACTTTCATCAGACAGCAGCTCACGTTTTCACAAGAGGCTGTGTTTACATCGTAGATAGAAGCAGGCCATTGGCTGCCCTCATTACGAGGGGTATGTACGGGAGTTTTGATTGGTTCCAAGTTTAGCTGTTTTTAAATTTGCCTGAGCAGATATACTTTTTATGAGAAAATGTGCAAAATTTGAAGGTGCCAACTAATTTTAGAGTCATCATAATAATATTTTACTGTCATATACAAAAAATCTGCTCCTTCCTCAAAGGGGACCGATCAGCGTCACTATTTTCAGCAAAGGCCCACCACCTATCGAGCAAAGATGCCTTGACTGGGAGAGACGTGGTGTGGGAGATGAAGTGGATGAAGTTTTGGCTGACAATCAGCCATGTAATCAGCAATATTTTGCGTTATGGTTTTCATATTATTACAAACAAGGTAGTAGGGTAGTGAATGGATGTTGGCTTGAGCTGTAGCTAGCAAGGAAAGTTAGCCTACAAAGCTGGAAGCTACCAGTATCACCACATTGCATTGTGGTGTTCCAGCTTGTACTGGACATTGTTTTGCGAACAGTAATTAGCAGTTTCAACATTTCTACATGCCGTGTTGCATTATTCAAGTGTTTTAACTTCTGAGCAGCATAAGTGGTGATGCAGCCCAGAGTTCAGTGGTTCCTCATGGCAGGCTAGAGCTAACATTGAGTAAGTGGAGAAGTCGCGGAGCTCTCGCGGTACAAGGACATCGGCTGCGTTGAGAGACAGACTTGATCCTCTCTTAATCAGTACACGTAAGACACATTTACCAAACTGTTTTTCATGTTCTAGTATCAAGAAAGTACAGACGTTTTGGTATTCCGTGCAACACTAGTGTGTGTTTGTGTATCCATCCATCTTGTGTGTGTGTTTGTGCATGTGTATATGTTTGTGTGCGCATGTGTGTGCGTATCAATGCATGCATCTGTGTGTACAGCAGGACTATCACTCGGCCGTGGGGCGTGCCAGGCCTGGAGGATCATGGGAAGCATTGTGAACTCGGGATGATTCAATTAAACACTGTAAATAATTGAGCTAATGGAGAAATTCTAGCCGGCGACCGCATGGGAGAGCTGACATCATGAGGTAAAGAGAAACCATACACCCCCTCCAACCGGAGACATAGCTGCCTGTTTCCAGATCAAAGCACCTGATCTGATTACTCACACACATGCACATGCACACACACACATACACACAGTGGTATATCCCCATCCCAAGTCAAAATAAAAGTAAAAGGACAGTGTACGATCGGTACACTGACTGAAATAGCAGGGTTTATTTCGGGACCTGTACAGAGGGCAGGTCAGGCTCCAGGGATAGAACTCGCTGATCCTCACAAACAACATGAAACCCTAACATGAAACCCCATATCAATACATGATCATTCACTTTACATAATCTTGATGAAAAGCTTGACATTTTTTGTCTCTTCTCTCATCCAAATGATTTAAGGTCATATAATATATGATATGGCGCCGGAGGAGATGGCTGCCGTTTTACGATCGCGTTACGATTGCGTTATTTGTAACTTATTTTGTACATAATGTTTCTGCCACCGTGTGTTATGACCGAAAAGAGCTTCTAGATATCAGGACAGCGATTACTCACCCCGTACTGGAAGAATACTTTTTCTTTAACGAGTCGAATGGGAAGAATTTACTTCAGATGCCCGACAAGGCCCTCATCCCCGTCATTCGCAGGAGAAAGAGACAGAGATATCGGGATGAAGGTCTGGGTGCCTTGTAAGGATCTGACGGCGAGCAGGTAATCTCCCTTCACCATCAGTCCTATTTGCCAACGTACAATCAATGGAAAATAAAATAGACTATGATCACGTATATCCTACCAACGGGACATTAAAAACTGTAATGTCTTATGTTTCACCGAGTCGTGGCTGAACGACAACATGAATAACATACAGCTGGCGGGTTTTAAGCTTTTCGGCAGGATAGAACAGCGGCCTCTGGTAAGACAAGGGGTGGTGGTCTATGTATATTTGTAAACAACAGCTGGTGCACGATATCAACAGCTGGTGCATGATATCTCAAGGTTCTGCTCGCCTGAGGTAGAGTATCTCATGATAAACTGTAGACCACACTATCTACCAAGAGAATTTTAATCAATATTCTTCGTAGCTGTCTATTTACCACCACAAACCAATGCTGGCACTAAGACCGCACTCTATGAGCTGCATACGGCCTGCATACAGAGGCGGCACTTCTAGTTTCTGGGGACTAGGGATAGGTAGCTTAGTGGTTAGAGCATTGGGCCAGTAACCGAAAGGTTGCTGGATCGAATCCCCGAGCTGACAAGGTAAAGATATTTTGTTCTGCCCCTGAACAAAGCAGTTAACCCACTGTTCCCCGGTAGGCTGTTATTGTAAATACGAATTTGTTCTTAATACTGACTTGCCCAGTTAAGTAAAGGTTACATTTTAAAACATTTTAAAAAATGAATACAGGGAAACTTAAATCCGTTTTGCCTCATTTCTACCAGCATGTTAAATGTGCAACCAGAGGGAAAAAACCTCTAGACCACCTGTACTCCACACACAGAGACGCGTATAAAGCTCTCCCTCACCCTCCATTTGGTAAATCTGACCATAATTCTATCCTCCTGATTCCTGCTTACAAGCAAAAATTAAAGCAAGAAGCACCAGTGACTCGGTCCATAAGAAAGTGGTCAGATGAAGCAGATGCTAAGCTACAGGACTGTTTTGCTAGTACAGACTGGAATATGTTCCGGGATTCTCCCGATGGCATTGAGGAGTACACCACATCAGTCACTGTCTTTATCAATAAGTGCATCGATGACGTCGTACCCACAGTGACCGTATGTACATACCCCAACCAGAAGCCATGGATTACAGGTAACATCCACACTGATCTAAAGGGTAGAGCTGGGACTCTAACCCGAAAGCATAAAAGAAATCCCGCTATTACCTCCGACGAACCATCAAACAGGCAAAGCGTCAATACAGGACTAAGATTGAATCGTACTACACCGGCTATTACAGACTACAACGGGAAGCACAGTGGTGAGCTGCCCAGTGACACGAGCCTACCAGACGAGCTAAATTACTTCTATGCTCGCTTCGAGGCAAGTAACACTGAAACATACATGAGAGCATCAGCTGTTTTGGATGACTGTGTGATCACGCTCTCCGTAGCCGATGTGAGCAAGACTTTCAAACAGGTCAACATTCACAAGGCCGCAGAGCCAGACGGATTACCAGGACGTGTACTCCAAGCATGCGCTGACCAACTGGCAAGTGTCTTCACTGACATTTTCAACCTGTCCCTGACTGAGTCTGTAATACCAACATGTTTCAAGCAGACCATCATAGTCCCTGTGCCCAAAAACACTAAGGTAACCTGTCTAAATGACTACCGACCCATAGCACTCACGTCTGCATACAGAAAGTGCTTTGAAAGGCTGGTCATGGCTCACATAAACACCATTATCCCAGAAACCCTAGACCCATTCCAATTTGCATACCGCTCCAACAGGTCCACAGATGATGCAATCTCTATTGCACTCAACACTGCCCTTTCTCACCTGGACAAAAGGAACACATATGTGAGAATGCTATTCATTGACAACAGCTCAGCATTCAAGAACATAGTGCCCTCAAAGCTCACTAAGCTAAGGTTCCTGGGATTAAACATATCCCTCTGGAACTGGATCCTGGACTTCCTGACGGGCCATCCCCCAGGTGGTAAGGGTAGGTAACAACACATCCGCCACGCTAATCCTCAACAAGGGGGCCTCTCAGGGGTGCGTGCTCAGTCCCCTCCTGTACTCCCTGTTCACGCATGACTGCATGGGCCAGGCACGACTCCAACACCATCATTAAGTTTGCCAATGACACAACAGTGGTAGGCCTGATCACCGACAACAATGAGACAGCCTATAGGGAGGAGGTCAGAGACCTGGCCGTGTGGTGCAAGGACAACAACCTCTCCCTCAATGTGATCAAGACAAAGGAGATGATTGTGGACTACAGAAAAAGGAGGACCGAGCACGCCCTCATTCTCATCGACGGGGCTGTAGAGGAGCAGGTTGAGAGCTTCAAGTTCCTTGTTGTTCACATCACCAACAAACTATCATGGTCCAAACACACTAAGACAGTCGTGAAGAGGGCACGACAAAACCTATTCCCCCTCAGGAGACTGAAAAGATTTGGCATGGGTTCTCAGATCCTCAAAAGGTTTTACAGCTGCACCATCGAGAGCATTCTGACGGGTTGCATCACTGCCTGGTATGGCAAGTGCTCGGCCTCCGACCGCAAGACACTACAGAGGGTAGTGCGTACGGCCCAGTACATCACTAGGGCCAAGCTTCCTGCCATCCAGGACCTCTATTCCAGGCGGTGTCTTAGGAAGGCCCTAAAAATTGTCAAAGACTCCAGCCACCCTAGTCATAGACTGTTCTCTCTGCTACCGCACGGCAAGCGATACCGGCGCCCCAAGTCTAGGTCCAAAAGTCTTCTTAACAGCTTCTACCCCCAAGCCATAAGACTCCTGAACAGCTAATCAAAGGGCTACCAAGACCCCTCTTTTACTCTGCTGCTACTCTCTGTTAATTATCTATGCGTAGTCACTTTAACTCTACCTACATGTACATATTACCTCAATTACCTCGACTAACCGGTGCCCCCTCACATTGACTCTGTACTGGTACCCCCTGTATATAGCCTCGCCATTGTTATTTTACTGCTGCTGTTTAATTATTTGATACTTTTATTTTTTATTTTACTTCTTAAAGCGTTGTTGGTTAAGGGCTTGTAAGTAAGCATTTCATTGTAAGGTTTATACCTGTCGTATTCATGTGACATATAAAATTTGATTTGATTTTTGATATGATATACTTGTAATTATTAAATCCAACTATTTCCCAGAAATCTAAAAGCATTGGATTGATGGAGGCATGGGCTAGAGCAGGTGTATGAAACAAATGTTGCCCTGGGGGCCCACATTCGGTTTTCACTGAGGTCAGGAGGGCCGCATTTAAAATGAATTATATTTCCTTACCGTCAAAAATAATTGTCTATCCATCGCTTTTTGAATTTTTGATGCTCCCTGACTGTCTAGCTTTCATTTTGATGACTGTTAGCAAACTAGACAGAGTGAAGAGTCTATAAAATGTTAGTCCATTATCTTTTCTACCCAGTTTCGAATTGGTTTTAGTCATTTGAATGTCGATTGAAACCCCCGCAAAGTAAAAAAGAAACAGGGTATTTTACTCAAACCAATCCCGGGATAGATTGAATGGCTTTACATTTTTCCAACATACATTCCATCTGAAATGCCCCTTCTTTTGTTTCTCCTCCCCGGACAGCGCACATGTGATGTGGGAAGCGGTGGCCCGGTCATCTGGAATCCACCGAAGCTCCCCTTTAAGTCTGGGGTAACCACCAGAGCCCTCCTTTAATGCGGTGGGAAATCATTGCCATGTGCTAACGGGAGGTCGGAGGGTACGGAAAATGTGAACGCGCTTAAGGCGGCCATGATGAAAGGATAGAGAGATGGTGGAGGGAGGGAGTGATAGGGGTGACTGTCTGAGAACAAGGTATTTTCTGTTTTGTGGAGGAGGGGATGTAAAGTGGAAGGGGAATGCGGTTGGGGGGGGGGGGGCAGGGCTTTTCTGGGATGTAGAAGTCAACCAATATTGTGACAGTCAAATGAAAGGTGTCAAGATCAAAAGAGAGGCGGACCAGTCCAATTGTTTTCTTTCTTTCTTCTGCGCACTCACTGGCTGGTGGTGCCCCTTTCAGAAAAGGTCACTGTCCCAACCTTTTAAAGTAGGTCTACCTCCTCGGTATGTACTCCACACCTCTTAAGCTCTCTCTTCTTTTCTTCTCCCACTTTTTCACAGGACTGCCATCACGCTCCCATAAAGCCTCTTTTCTTTTCTTCCCCAATGATCCCGATAAATCCGGGAGGGAGGTTAGGGGGTCAGACGCCGACATTCCTGAGCCCCTGGTTAACCCCTCTATTCTACCCCCCTCCCCCTACCACTTCATTGCTACATATCCCAAGCTATTACACATGTTAGACACATACATTCATTTCTATTGGCCACATATGTAGCCTGATGACCCATTTCTATCGGCCATAGGTGGATGCTATTGCTCACATATCACTCTGAATCGGATCATGTCTCCACTGAATCATACTTATGGGTACGGGTGCATTGACACGGCATGGCTCCGAAATATCCTTTTGCAACCTTATACTACAAACCAGTGGTGGCGGATTTAGCTATAGGCGACATGGGCAGGTGACATGGGCAGCACGGGTCGCCCGCACAAAAACAATCGAAATGGTGACATTTGCGCAATCGGTTTTTATTTGCTCATTTGCACGTCACGTCAATGATATCATGTCACCGTGTGGGACTGTGGGTCAATTAACCTTGTCGGAGTGGGCGCCCTGATTCTAGATTGCGAGCTAGGCAGGCTACTGCCTGGGAAGGTCTCCCACTCAGAAGTACGAGATGGGGAGGGGGGCGAGGGTAGGTTGACCTCAGATCTCCCCACTGGAAGCCCGAGGTAGGGGGAGCGGGGGAATCTATCAAATAGCGCACCTCTAACTTTATACAGTACCAATGCAATTAGTAAAATCAGTCACACTACGAAATACTGTGAATATATAGTTTCACAGACATATTGTTGCATTTTTTTCTGGTTTGTGCGAAATCGTTAAGAATAATATAAAACCAATCTGCACACCACCAAGGTGAATTGATTTAGTCTTGACGGTGTGGGGGGATGGGTAATGTATTGATGCTCGAGTGCCAAATCAACACAAATTTGTTTCTATTTGCCTTTGTTACTTCTTTTTGATATTTATCTAATTTTTGTATGTACTTTTATATTTATATAGTTTTAAATGTTATGATGAATTATTTGTATTGTTCCAAATGTCTATAGAAATAGAAATTACAGTTTGTGCAGAATGTTTTTTTTGTTTGTTGGTGGGCTGAAGGGGGGGTTCACCCAGGAAGCCATACAAGCTAGAACCGCCACTGCTACAAACCATGTAAAAGCTTTGCATTCCTGTCACCAGGAAATGGTAAGGTAAACAACATTATATGAACCCAAGCAATATGGCCGCCTCCGTCACTACACAGCCACAACCATGTTTACATTTTTCCCCTGCCACTGATTCCCACAGAAGAAAAATTGCGAAAAACAGTTGCTGGGGAATCCAAACAACAGCTTGGCCTGTGTATCGAGAAAGCCCAGAGGTCCGTCATCATTTCCTGAATAGAGCCCCCCTTTTAACACCCCTCTAGCACTCCTCCCCCTCCTTTCTCCTGGTACAGTGTGCTAAACTAAAGGCAGCGTGTCTGGCTACATCATTGACGACGGGAAACTCTGCTAAAAGCTCACAGACAACCTCATTAATCTCCCCAAATGCTTATCCCAGAGGAGTGCAGAGATTCGCTGCATGTCACTGCACGGTGGGTATCCCATGACGACGCTAAGGCCCACTCTGGTTTTAAATATTAATCTACTGATCCGTCTGCTTGTTTGTTTGGTTTACCCACCTCCAGGCAGGCTGGGACAAGCCACCTTTTCAACCAGACTGCTACCTGCCAAGCTTCCCGACACACTTCCTCCTCTTGTGCCCAAATTATTTCCTTTGTTTGATGCCTTCGACCTATACTCAGTATTCTCACCACAAAGCAAAGCAAATCTGTCTGCTGACCGAACAACAACAAAAATAATATGTTCAACCGCTAAGACAAAAATAACACCATAGCTATATTATATAGCGACAACACGATAGCTATACTTCAAAGAAGAGCGGGACCTCCAAGGCCAATTGGTATGCTGAGAGAAGAGCCTCCATGTAAATGGATGTCTATCTCTTTCAAAGAGGGTCTAATCATCAGAGGCATCTAAGGCGGAGGCGTCACACTGAGCTGCCATCCCCAGCCATCTGGACAGACAGCGGACGCTGCCAAGGCCTTCCTACGGGCGTGCTTGGCCAGGCAGCCGTGATGGCAGAGAGACGATAAAGCTAGCTAGCTTGCTAACCAGGCTACAGCAGACAGGGACGCTATAGCTAGCTAGCACTACTAACCAGGTGCCGCAGAATAGGGCTGGGGGTAGATGTATGATGCCACCAAAGAGCAGATCTAGGAACAACTTACCAGGACTCAATCTTTGATCTGACCATAGGAGATGGTTCTCTTAAGCGTAGATCAGTGCTAACGAGAACTTTCTCCCTATAGCTCCTGCAGCTGCAGTATGCTGTTATGGAATAGAGAGCCAGGAAAACAAACAAACGTACACAGATTAACACTGAAAGTAGCTTTATAGGTTGAGTTGTGCTTGATGGCAATTCCCCAAGTGTAAGAATATGTATTTTGTACTAAACTGCAGCAATGACAGAAAAGCATCTGCTGTATACAATTAATACAATCCTGTAGAGTTACTTCCAAAGCCTTATTTTGTCCACTCTTAAACTTCCCACTGGGCAAAAACGGGTTGAATCAACGTTGTTTTCACGTCATTTCAATAAAAAAAAGTCATTGTGATGACGTTGAATCAAGATGGAAAACTGATTGGATTTGAAAAAAAAGTAATCAACTTAAGGGAATTTCATAAATTGTTTTTCACCCAACTTTTGTTGATTTCATGTTGAATTCATGTTAGTTGACAACTCAACCAACGTCTGTGCCCAGTGGGTTGTGTGTGTTGATATAAGTTATTCGTAGAATACTACTTTTTTAGTGTCATTCACCCATTACTTCAGCTGAAAGTTATCTTGTTTTGGAAGTGTGTGTGTTTCTCTGAGTGTGGGTGTGTGTTAGTGTTTGAGTGAGCGAGTGTGTTTTTCTGTGTGTGTGGTGGTGCTGTGAAGGTTGTGCTGGAGCAGCAGCTACCCCTATTGACAGCTGAAGGGTGGTGGGCTGTCTGCTGCGGCCCAGCAGCCTCTGCTCTCTCTCACCATGCCAAATAGCTCCCTCTATCTTCCACTCTTTTATCAAATCCCTCTATTCCTCCTTGGCTCCCTAACAGCTCAAACCCTAAACTATATCTCAAGTTCTACAACCAAATGATAATCCAGGAGCTAACTCAGAATATAGAGGTCATTCTAAAATGCTAAATAGCCTGAAAGCTAACTCTTGGTCCTGGAGCTAACTCGGCTAACATTTGGAGATCAAATGGTAGCCAACTCTCACTGGCCAGAACTCTGTTGCACTCATATCCGTCCAGAGATTCCACTCACCCAGAAGGGTGGAGGGAGAGGGAAGGAAACTGGCTGGACCTGTAGCCAGCCGCCTCCGCCAGCGCTTACTTTCCCCTTACTGACCCCAGAGGGAGGGAGTGGTGATTTCAACATGGAGGACTAGTTGGACCACTGCAGGGAGGGAGACATGGTTCACTTACAGCCGCAGATAAAACCTCCACCGCCTATGCCGATGCCAAGAGCTGAAGAGAGAGCTAGCTAATGGGGTCCGGCGCAACGCCATGCTAACACAAGCGGTCCTCTTTACCTCTCTCTCTCCCTTCCCTCTCTCTCTCACTTTCCATTCCTTTTCAGTCAGCACTCTCTCCCCCATTCAGACAACCCAAACAGAAAAGTCTCTCTCTTCTCCACTTGGCTCAGAGACTTGGCAAGCCTGCCATCCTCCCTCCTCCCTCCATTCCTGGTTCCACTACGTGTTTCTCCCTTGAAAACACATCTAATGACATAGCCTTTGGAATGGGGAGAGCATAGGGTTCATGGAAAATACAGGGTAGGCCTGCCATTTCCAGTTTTATGGGACGTTCCTGGGCCGGGATTCAAAACGTTCTATATTTTATTCCAATATTAAGAGAGGGGATTTTTTTCAGTTCCTGTCTCCTGGCCTGTCTCTCTGCTGCTGGAGCCAGGGCTGCTAAGACACACAGAAAAGCAGCTGCAGCCAGGGTAAAAATAATTACTTCTCTGTTTGTCCCTGCAAGCTTTCCTTCACTGGAGCCCTTGTGCAAATCTCCACTCAAAAACACTTGCTTGGTGTGTGTGTGTGTGTGTGTGTGTGTGTGCGCGTGTGAGTGTGCATGTGAAGCATCAGTGGGAAAGACTTGTAGTGGTGTGTTTCAGCTGCTCTGAAATAAAAATATTTTTTAAAATCCTGTCATGTTTGAACAGCTTTCTCTTTCTATCCCCCTCTCAACCCCCCCCCCCCCCCCTCTAACTTATCTCTCTCCACCGCTTTGGGGAATACCAACAGTGTTGCCATAGTTACCTCTCTGGTAACCATGGCAACAGAGGAGTAGGAGCACCATTCCAAGGAAGATGACAGGGCAGGAGAAGATAATTGCTTTTGCACTCACAGACGCAAGTCGCCGTGCCAGGTTTTACAGTAAATGTGCAGAGTCAGCATGGGTGTGAATGTCATATAGCGATGAGCTCACCGTGCAGCATCATGCACACTGATTGGATTATGAGCCCAAGCATGCTAATTACCTAGCCTTTATGGAGCATGCTTAATTATTTTAATAGTGCTATGTGCACAGTCAATAAAGGTAGACAGTGTGGCTCGTATACTGCACAATAAGCAACTGCAGGGTGTCTCCTGTCTTATTGCCAACCTTAGCACACCCAGGAGAACAGTACAAGTTATACCCATATAAATGGTTTTAAGAGAGATGTAGGAATCAGTCGGTAAAGCCTCCCCATTGGTTGGTTCTCTTTATAAACCCTAAAGTCTTACATAATTCTACTATCTGATTGAAAGATAGTTTTGCAACAACCATTATTTGTACAACATCCCTAAACAGTCTCTGGTGCGTGTGTCGTGGTCTTTCTATCCAAACCTCCAACCCACATCGACATAAGGACATGAGATCTGCCTGAGTCCCAGCAAATGACAAGAGTACTTGTTTCCTAGGGAATTGATACAGACATGTATAATGTGGCCCGGGATGACAGCATGGATTAGGAGAGCTCCGAACACACACGCACTGGGATCACATACAGTAGGGCTTCCAAAGCAGCTTCCAGGAACGATTGAGTAATGGTAATAATAACCCACCGCCGTGAGACGACGAGCCTCTGGCTGAGCCGCCTCGCGTCATGCCCGGGCACCGGCGGAGCTAGATGTCCCTGAGGGGCGAATTCTTCGCCAACCCTCAGCCAGCTGCATGCCAGGTGCGGGCTGCTAAGCCGCTGGCGAGAGAGACGACAGGGCTGACGGATAATCCTCCTGCCATGTAAATTGTCCACAGACAAGTGTACACATGCACGCACATACACATACACGCCAGCGGAGGCTGCTGAGGGAAGGACGGCTCACTCCATTCCGGCCATTATTATGAATCATCCTCCCCTCAGCAGCCTCCACTGATACATGCACACACACACACACACACACACACACACACACACACGTAAGTATGAAGAAGTACACATGCAATGCATGCTCACATACACACACACATAGAGACATACATAAAGGTATGAAGGTGTACACACACTTGTTCAAACACACACTTGTACAAACACATGCACGCACACAAGCACACACCCACAGCTTAACTGGAACCCCCCCCAAAAGCACACACACCCTTCCAAAATCCTGTCAACCGGCGGCGTGTGGTCAATGACGCCAATCTCTAAGGTTCAGTTATTCCTTTAATAAACTGTAACCACAACAACCGGCCACAGAAATGGTGCAAGGGTGCAGAACGACTCGGTTGCCATTTAAAGGCAAAGGTGCACGTAATACCAGACACAGTATGGTGATGATGTAATACCATGTAAGGATGTACATGCCTGATGGTTTGTATTACTGCAGGTCTGAGCATGTGCCCTCAGAAGCCTAATAGTCAAGGTGGTATATTTTTGCAGCAGCCTGGCCTTGCACATGTAATGCAGCCGACCATCTGTTCTGTTGAGCGGCACTTCTAGGGATTAGCTATCATCTGGGAGATGAAAAGTGCCAACTAAGGCCAGAGAGGCATAGGAGCAAGGCTCAGAGCAACTGGCATCATTTTTCGTAAATGAATTGGTCATAGCGAAAGCAAAATTGTACATGTTTTCTTGCTAGTCTAAATGATTGTGCCACACCATGTAGCCTACTGTTCAATATTTCACTTGGCCATTGTTTGCTGCTGTGTAGTCTACCCCAGATTAGTTAAAATACCTAGAGTTGTAGTTAAATTGTTTCTATTTTTGTTACTCTGGAGAAAATACTGTTTAATTGTATAAAATGTGATCACTTGCCTGCTGCTTCTTTTTTTGATGAATTGCTACTGCACCCTTGTGGCACTTACATTTCAATGCGACAGACTACTACTTATATTGATTTGAAGAAATCCTAACACATTTCCCCCCCCCATCTGGGTTCAACAACATCCAACACTTTATATTCAATCAAATGCATACGCTATCGGAGATATCATGTGATTGGGAATTAAAGGTGTCTTATTTTCTATCAGGCGTTCAATGCGGACACCCTAGCTGTCAAATTAGTCAGTGGTCCTACTGGTCCTTTTTGCTGCGAACTTGCGCCTGTGTGAGGTCATGTACCATCTTTGATATAAGCCAAAATTGAAATATTATCTTTGTTAACATAGAAATATCAACCATTTCGGAAGTGATGATGGGCGGTAAATCGAGCACGATAGCCGCCGGTGTTTGCGGGGCTCTGTTCGTCGGCTACTGCATCTACTTCGACAGGAAAAGGCGGAGTGACCCCAACTTCAAGAACAGGCTGCGAGAACGTGAGTGTTGTCCGCGTCCTTTGCAACCCGCTCCGGTCTCTGTTTGCGAACTCGTTTAACTATTCCCAATTGGCGAAGTATAGAAGCTTTAATGGTAACGTTAATGGTTTGTGCATTAGATCTGATTCATTAATTGTCAGCGCACTGCAAACCCCAAAAGTCCTGCACTTAACTAGCCAGTGCTAACCTAGCTAGCTCCTAGCATAGGAACGCTCAACTCTGTTCTCTTATATAGAGTTGAGCGTTTCTCAGCTAACTACCTCTTTTATCATGTATTAATGTACTTCCTACTCACTCACAACAAGCGTTCTGTTAGTTGAATTCAGACATGGAAAGCTGCACCTACCCTGATTCATTCATTGATGGTGTGTTTTGAACTGCTATGTAACCTAAACCAACCATTCTAGGCTACTAGCCATATCAGACATAGAGTTTGCCAAGCAGGATTAAAAGCAACCTGGATATCCCTGGTGTTACTCTATCCAGGCCTACTACTCATGTAAGGCCGTGGGTTGTCGGTATGAAGAAGCTGATAATGCGCCTTCAGAGCGTTAGACTGCAAACTTTAATGATGCGACTGCATAACTCATAAGGGGTTATCAAATAAATACACCTCCACACACTACATAATGGCAGTTCTGCCTCGTCTTCAACCCAGAATCCCTCACTCTAATACAGGAGCCAATTAGAATACACATATGGATGCATGTCACAATAAAAATCCTATACAGATCACATTCCAGTCCCACATTAACTAGACTACAATTGTAGCTGGACTACAGTATGAAAGATGGATTTTGGCTGTCAGCTGGCCACAATGCTTTATACACCGGCTTTACTGCAATTGAATGAGCCATTTTCCTCTGTTAGCCTTTTTGTCATTAATCACTAGTTGTGACTTGCTACTTAGCAGCTACACTTAAATATTTCCTGATTCTGACCCGGGTAAACCACTTTATCAAGGGATATCAGAAGGGTTGTGGATTATTTTGGAGCTTTGTTCAAAGCCGAAGTTGTACTTAAGGGTGTCAATTTAGGATGTTAATGGGACTTCCTTACTGTTCCTAATCATAGTCTTGCATTGTAGCATTGCCTGAGAAACTTAAGTTGTCTAAGTACAAACAGGAGCAATCCCCAAAGCTATTTATATTAACAGTGATTGCGTTTACCTCTGCCCAAGGGAGGAGAAATCAGGCATCTGCAAAACCGGGGACAGGACTGTCAAAGGTGAGTAAAATCCCCTCAAGGTACTATTTCAATTCTTCCTCAATGAACACACGTCTAAAGAAGTAATGTCTAGTACACTTCAGATGATACCTTGTGGAAAATAATCTCCAATGACCTCAAGTGGAATAAACAGGATATCTTCACTGGCATGTATTGGAACACGGCAAGGTGATGGCTGGGTATGACTGATTTGAGACTGGAATTAGTGCATTTCCTAAACCTTTTGTCTGTCCGTGGTACCGAATGTCAGTCAACACAACAACTGTATAGCTCCCCAATGGAAACAGACCTACTTGACTACACTCTTCCCTCCAAAATGTGTTACTTAAGGCCCATATACTTGACTCGTACAAGAACGGTTCTGTGGCGAACAAGCCATTGTTTTCCAATGGAGGAAGTGCAAACCCAGCAAGAACTGCTGAGCTAGGCGGTGCGCTAAGAGTTCACTTAAATTGAACTCTTACCTTACACCTGACGAACTGGCAAACCTCAGCGGATTGTCCTGACTCGTGTGAACAGGCATTTTATTCTTCCTGGAGCATCGGCCATCGACAACAGCTTTTCCACCCGTCTATGTTTGAGTTATTTCTTGACCAATGAAAAGTGTGTGTTGTGGAACTCTTGCAGCTCCCAGACCTGAAGGATGCTGAGGCGGTCCAGAAGTTCTTTCTGGAGGAGATTCAGCTGGGAGAGGAGCTGTTGGCTCAAGGTAAACAAGTCTTGCTTACATTGACATCACTTAGGCTGTGTGTGACACTCTATTCCCCATATAGGCCTGCTAGTGCACTTTTTACCAAGCGATGACCCCCTATTCCCCATATAGTGCACTACTTTTTACCAAGCGATGACTGCATATTCCCCATATAGTGCACTACTTTGGACCAAAGCGATTGACATCCTCCCCCACTACTTTCGACCAGTGCAATGACGCCTTGTGCCCCATAATGCACGACCTAATGTACTTTTGACCAAAGTAACGACACTGCTCTCCATATAATGTACTGCTCGTTTTGTCAATCTAAACCTCTTTGCGCTCGGTCTTCCGGTATAGGAGACTACGAGAACGGCATCGAGCACCTGACCAACGCCATCGCCGTGTGCGGCCAGCCCCAGCAGCTTCTCCAGGTGCTGCAGCAGACTCTCCCGCCACCAGTCTTCCAGATGCTACTCACCAAACTGCCCACCATCAGCCAGGTACAGTTCTTTTCTCCACTTCAAGGTCATTTAGCAGACACTCCTACCCCTGGGCTGCTTACAGTAAGTGCATACAAGCAAGGAAGCTAATGTATCTAATATCTAATATGTAATATCTAATATGTAGTCAGAACTGCAATCCTATTCAAAATTGAGCTTGTGTAACAACCCCAACACTAACCACCAGCCAGGTATAGTGCCTCTCATACATTTCAGGGTCATTTGCAGTTGCAGGTACTGAAAAGTGATGTTGCGCTGTGCTATAACCATTGCCACAATGTGTGTGTGTGTGCAACACAGTCTGCTACAGATAGTTTTTGACTAACTAACTTTTTAGTGCCCGCGTCTGCAGCAGGTACGCTTCTATTCATAGCAATTTACAGTAAGTGTATTCAAGCAAGAAAGCGGGGAAACCAACTAGGGCTGGCCAATATGGCCTAAACATTCTATCTTTATTTCTAAACATTGGTGAGTCACAATATACCTTGATTTTATTTTTAAACATTTTCCCTAAGTTTTGTTGCACAGTTAAAGGTCAATACACCTCATTTCACAGTCAGCAATAATCTAACTGAATTCAGGGCTTGTGAAATTATAACTAAGCTAAATATTTTTTTTATTTTTTTTATTTCACCTTTATTTAACCAGGTAGGCTAGTTGAGAACAAGTTCTCATTTGCAACTGCGACCTGGCCAAGATAAAGCATAGCAGTGTGAACAGACAACAGAGTTACACATGGAGTAAACAATAAACAAGTCAATAACATGGTAGAAAAAAAATGAGAATCTATATACAATGTGTGCAAAAGGCATGAGGTAGGCAATAAATCGAAAAATTACAATTTAGCAGATTAACACTGGAGTGATAAATCATCAGATGATCATGTGCAAGAAGAGATACTGGTGTGCAAAAGAGCAGAAAAGTAAATAAATAAAAGCAGTATGGGGGGTGAGGTAGGTAAATTGGGTGGGTAGTTTACAGATGGACTATGTACAGCTGCAGCGATCGGTTAGCTGCTCGGATAGCAGATTTTTAAAGTTGTTGAGGGAGATAAGTCTCCAACTTCAGAGATTTTTGCAATTCGTTCCAGTCGCAGGCAGCAGAGAACTGGAAGGAAAGGCGTCCAAATGAGGTTTTGGCTTTAGGGATGATCAGTGAGATACACCTGCTGGAGCGCGTGCTGCGGGTGGGTGTAGCCATCGTGACCAGTGAACTGAGATAAGGCGGCACTTTACCTAGCATAGCCTTGTAGATGACCTGGAGCCAGTGGGTCTGACGACGAACATGTAGCGAGGGCCAGCCGACTAGGGCATACAGGTCGCAGTGGTGGGTCGTATAAGGTGCTTTAGTAACAAAACGAATGGCACTGTGATAAACTGCATCCAGTTTGCTGAGTAGAGTATTGGAAGCTATTTTGTAGATGACATCGCCGAAGTCGAGGATCGGTAGGATAGTCAGTTTTACTAGGGTAAGTTTGGCGGCGTGAGTGAAGGAGGCTTTGTTGCGGAATAGAAAGCCGATTCTTGATTTGATTTTGGATTGGAGATGTTTGATATGAGTCTGGAAGGAGAGTTTGCAGTCTAGCCAGACACCTAGGTACTTATAGATGTCCACATATTCTAGGTCGGAACCGTCCAGGGTGGTGATGCTAGTCGGGCGTGCGGGTGCAGGCAGCGAACGGTTGAAAAGCATGCATTTGGTTTTACTAGCGTTTAAGAGCAGTTGGAGGCCACGGAAGGAGTGTTGTATGGCATTGAAGCTCGTTTGGAGGTTAGATAGCACAGTGTCCAAGGAAGGGCCGGAAGTATATAGAATGGTGTCGTCTGCGTAGAGGTGGATCAGGGAATCGCCCGCAGCAAGAGCAACATCATTGATGTATACAGAGAAAAGAGTCGGCCCGAGAATTGAACCCTGTGGTACCCCCATAGAGACTGCCAGAGGACCGGACAACATGCCCTCCGATTTGACACACTGAACTCTGTCTGCAAAGTAGTTGGTGAACCAGGCAAGGCAGTCATTAGAAAAACCGAGGCTACTGAGTCTGCCGATAAGAATATGGTGATTGACAGAGTCGAAAGCCTTGGCCAGGTCGATGAAGACGGCTGCACAGTAATGTCTTTTATCGATGGCGGTTATGATATCGTTTAGTACCTTGAGCGTGGCTGAGGTGCACCCGTGACCGGCTCGGAAACCGGATTGCACAGCGGAGAAGGTACGGTGGGATTCGAGATGGTCAGTGATCTGTTTGTTGACTTGGCTTTCGAAGACCTTAGATAGGCAGGGCAGGATGGATATAGGTCTGTAACAGTTTGGGTCCAGGGTGTCTCCCCCTTTGAAGAGGGGGATGACCGCGGCAGCTTTCCAATCCTTGGGGATCTCAGATGATACGAAGGAGAGGTTGAACAGGCTGGTAATAGGGGGTGCGACAATGGCGTCGGACAGTTTCAGAAATAGGGGGTCCAGATTGTCAAGCCCAGCTGATTTGTATGGGTCCAGGTTTTCCAGCTCTTTCAGAACATCTGCTATCTGGATATGGGTAAAGGAGAAGCTGGGGAGGCTTGGGCGAGTAGCAGCGGGGGGGGCGGGGCTGTTGGCCAAGGTTGGAGTCGCCAGGAGGAAGGCATGGCCAGCCATTGAGAAATGTTTGTTGAAGTTTTCGATTATCACGGACTTATCAGTGGTGACCGTGTTACCTAGCCTCAGTGCAGTGGGCAGCTGGGAGGAGGTGCTCTTGTTTTCCATGGACTTTACAGTATCCCAGAACTTTTTGGAGTTAGAGCTACAGGATGCAAATTTCTGCTTGAAAAAGCTGGCCTTTGCTTTCCTGACTGACTGCGTGTATTGGTTCCTGACTTCCCTGAACAGTTGCATATCGCGGGGGCTCTTCGATGCTATTGCAGTTCGCCACAGGATGTTTTTGTGCTGGTCGAGGGCAGTCAGGTCTGGAGTGAACCAAGGGCTATATCTGTTCTTGGTTCTGCATTTTTTGAACGGAGCATGCTTGTCTAATATGGTGAGGAAGTAACTTTTAAAGAATGACCAGGCATCCTCAACTGACGGGATGAGGTCAATATCCTTCCAGGGTACCCGGGCCAGGTCGATTAGAAAGGCCTGCTCGCAGAAGTGTTTTAGGGAGCGTTTGACAGTGATGAGGGGTGGTCGTTTGACCGCGGACCCGTGGCGGATACAGGCAATGAGGCAGTGATCGCTGAGATCTTGATTGAAGACAGCAGAGGTGTATTTGGAGGGCAGGTTGGTCAGGATAATGTCTATTAGGGTGCCCATGTTTACGGATTTAGGGTTGTACCTGGTGGGTTCCTTGATGATTTGTGTGAGATTGAGGGCATCAAGCTTGGATTGTAGGACTGCCGGGGTGTTAAGCATATCCCAGTTTAGGTCACCTAACAGAACAAACTCTGAAGCTAGATGGGGAGCGATCAATTCACAGATGGTGTCCAGGGCACAGCTGGGAGCTGAGGGGGGTCGGTAGCAGGCGGCAACAGTGAGAGACTTATTTCTGGAGAGATTAATTTTTAAAATTAGAAGTTCGAACTGTTTGGGCATAGACCTGGAAAGTATGACAGAACTTTGCAGGCTATCTCTGCAGTAGATTGCAACTCCTCCCCCTTTGGCAGTTCTATCTTGACGGAAAGTGTTATAGTTGGGTATGGAAATCCCAGAATTTTTGGTGGCCTTCCTAAGCCAGGATTCGGACACGGCAAGGACATCAGGGTTGGCAGAGTGTGCTAAAGCGGTGAGTAAGGCAAACTTAGGGAGGAGGCTTCTGATGTTGACATGCATGAGGCCAAGGCTTTTTCGATCACAGAAGTCAACAAATGAGGGTGACTGGGGACATGCAGGGCCTGGGTTTACCTCCACATCACCCGAGGAACAGAGGAGTAGTAGGATGAGGGTGCGGCTAAAGGCTATCAAAACTAGTCGCCTAGAGCGTTGGGGACAAAGAATAAAAGGAGCAGATTTATGGGCGTGGTAGAATAGATTCTGGGCATAATGTGCAGACAGGGGTATGGTGGGGCACGGGTACAGCGGAGGCAAGCCCAGGCACTGGGTGATGATAAGAGAGGTTGTATCTCTGGACATGCTGGTCTCAATGGGTGAGGTCACCGCATGTGTGGGGGGTGGGACAAAGGAGGTATCAGAGGTACGGAGAGTGGAACTACGGGGTCCATTGCAAACCAAAACAATGATAATGATAACTAGCCTGAACAACAGTATGCAAGGCATATTGATATTTGAGAGAGACATACAATAAGGCATAAAGTGATTGCAGGTCTTGATTGGGAGAGCTAGCTAAAACAACAGGTAAGATAACAGCAGCTAGTCCACTAACACAGCAACAACAGGTAAAAATGGCGACGACTAGGCAGAGAGGGTCGGATTAACTACACACAGATCCTGAGTTAAAGCACAGAGCCGACAGATAAAACACAAATAAACAGAATGGAGTACCGTGAATTAATGGACAGTCAAGCAGGCATCAGCTATGTAGCCAAGTGATCATAGTGTCCAGGGGGCAGCCGTAGATGGAGCAGGGAGGCCTCCACTAAGCTAGCACGCGGCGTTTAAAGTTAGTAGCCCGGGGGGTGGTCTGCTCAGACGGAGGGGGTCTGCTCAGACGGAGGCCGGTTGAGGGCACAGCGGGTGGGGTATTCGTCTGCAGACCAGACGTGGTCGTGTCGACAGAGAATCCAAGCCGGATGGCGATGGCGAAAGAGAGGTTGTGAATTGTAGAATTGTGTTTGCTAACTGGTGCTAGCTTCGTGGCAGTGGCGCTAGCTGCGCTAGCTGCAAGCTAGCTGTGAGGATCAGAAGTAGTGGCTCAGGGATTACGGCAGGAATCCGGCGTTGTTGTCGAGAGACAGTCCGATGCTGGTAAATTGGTGAGTAATATCCAAGCTAATAACAGGGCTGGTGTCTGTGCAGAAGGTAAAAGCTGCTAGCAGCGGCAAAAAATGGCTAAATTAGCTTGTAGCTGATTAGCTGGTTAGCTACTGGGGGTTCTTGAAAGTGTTCCAAAGTTAAAAAATAATAGCGATTCCGTATCACATTGGGTGAGGTAGGTTACCGGAAGGTATAATCGAATTAAAAATCGAAAAGATAGAAAAAAAATGTTAAAATATATACAAGAAATACGAAAAAATACGAACGTACACGAGAGGACTAAAGAAACACGTCTACACTGCTACGCCATCTTGGATATGTGAGTATGATCCTTCCACAACCATAAGTCTGACTAATAATTGAATTATTTGATTAATAGGTGTCTCCCGGGTGGCACAGTGGTCTAGGGCACTGCATCGCAGTGCTAGCTGCGCCACCAGAGTCTCTGGGTTCGCGCCCAGGCTCTGTCGCAGCCGGCCGCAACCGGGAGATCCGTGGGGCGACGCACAATTGGCATAGCGTCGTCCGGGTTAGGGAGGGTTTGTCCGGTAGGGATATCCTTGTCTCAGTATGTAATAAAATGTATGCACTCTACTGTAAGTCGCTCTGGATAAGAGCGTCTGCTCTTGGCCGGTAAGGATATCCTTGTCTCAGTATGTAAAAATGTAATAAAATGTATGCACTCTACTGTAAGTCGCTCTGGATAAGAGCGTCTGCTAAATGACTAAAATGTAAAAAATGTAAATGTAGTTTAACCTGCTTAAAAAAAAAATCATTGATCTGGCTTTCATGTCTGTCTGAAATTGCATCTATTTATTTTTTTACAAATTTAACCAGAACCATGCACTAACTTCTTCTTGTAGCAGGCATAATAGAAAATTTAACACGGGTCTCGTAAAATCACTCAAGCACAAACCCACGTGCTAGTGAGTAGCCAATGTTTATTTCAAGTCTAACCAACTTGAATCTATTTGCTAGCTAACAAGGTAGAACAGTTGGAACTTATTTAGATATCGAAATCAAGTGGCCTACCTGGATAAACCGATGGTTATTTCTCAGAATGAGAATGAGTTGCCAATTCCTAATGTAAATGTGTTTTTTATGCTCATTGCACATTTATAAAAACACAGACTAGACAGCCAGCACATAAGTCTGTGGCTAAAATGTTGCTAGCGGTACCGCGTGTGACAGACTGAGCATGATTTTTCCACCATCATATTCATTGATACTCGTTTTAGTAGGGTCTGCTCTGTACTACATTTTGAGAGTTGACACACAAAACGGGTATCATTAGAAAGGTTAAGTTCTCGTCTATTTCAGTAAAAGTGTCTAAGCATTTCGGTGTTCCTACGACTGGTTCTGTTGGACCAAACCTCAAATAGCGAAGTTTAACTTCCTCTGTGACAACAAGCAGTTTCTTTCATCTTTGCTGTTGTGAGGGGCTTGGTGTCTGTGTGCTAGTGGGAAGGTGCACAAGGAGCAAAGGAGATGAGACCAAAAAGATACAAGCTCATAAAAATAATAAAAACGTAGATTCCTGCGATACAGGCATCTGGACATTTAGCAAAAACAAATGTTGATGAATTAGATATCGCCCAGCCCTAAAACCAGTTGTATGTACTTCTGTCTAGCATATAAATCTGATTCAAATCAATTTGTTTTGGTCACGTGTTTAACAGATGTTATTGTGGGTGTAGCGAAATGCTTATATATAAAAAAAATACTGCCACGTTGCCTAGGGGATAGAAGCACGGCTGCCCTCTTATCGGCCCCATTTTTTTCAAGAATGAGTTTAGGTAACAAACATGTCTGAGACTGAAACACAGCTCATGACTTTGGTGGAGCTGTATGTGCCTCCAAGTACAGATCCAGCATACTGCTTTTACCTATCAAACCTTGTCAAAAAACTATGATGGTCTTTCTAACATAATGAAAGGCACCCCACCACACTGTTTAACCATCTTCAGTCCTTTCAGGGGCTGCATGTCTCAACCATAGAGTAGGAGTGCTGATTTTAGGGTCAGTTTTTACCTTGAGTAAGAACATGGACAGAGGGGACCTGAGCCCGTATTCATAATACATCTGAGTAGGAGAAGATGCTTTTTGAATATGGGCCCTGATCCTAGATCAGCACTTCTACTCTGAGACTCTTTTTATGATTATGGTCCGAGATCAACAACGAAGAGGAAACTGGACACTTTTTGCATGTTTATGGCTTTAGAATTTGACGTTATTTCCCTCTTTCCTGCAGCGTATTGTGAGCTCACAAGGTAGCTTGAATGAAGAGGACTTAGAATGAGGATCGTCGCTGGAGATTTCCCCTCGGAACCCTCCTATAACGGAGTGCCCCTAGATGCTGATCTTGGGTCAGTTCTGTATTTCCCCCACTAATGGTTAAGGTTAGGATTGGGGGAGGGGAAGCTGATCCTAGATCGGTACCTAGGGGAAAGTTAATCCCGGTGCTCCTATAACCAATTTTCTAGACAAGTCAGGAGAAGAGGTTAACTTTTTTTTACTCGCTTTTTGAAGGGTATTGAACATTCTTTCGCTTCTGTCCAAATGAAAGAAACATGAACCCGTCCCCCACACGTGTGTTACTATTGGTCGCATCAAATTACCATATCGTGATTTGCAGCAACCAATCAAAAATGCCTATCGGACAGCATTTTTATTGGATTCATATGCAGTTAGAAAAATACATTGTTTTGCTTCTCTTAGTGGTCGGTCTCTAGAAGGTGTAGCAAAGCATTTACAATATCATCCCTGCAACCACTCCCACGTTTACACAGCTCTGGGACCATATGTATTAAGCGTCTGGAGTAGGAGTGCTGATCTAGGATCAGGTCCCCCCCCTGCTCATGCATTCTTATTCATTGTGATCTAAAATGGATCCTAAAAAAGCATTCCTACTTGATACATATAGCCCCTGTATTAAAACCTCTTTCTACAAACTTCTTAGATCACATGTAAGGAACAAGGAAATTGAAAGACCGTCTCAATGTTGTTGCTTCATTGTATTTAAGTTATTGTTTTGATTTCAGTCCGACGTGGAGATACTTTAGAAAGTGATTGAATGTTCTGTTCGGTCATTAAGAGGTTGTTCCTCTTTGTAAGAAATCGAAATAAAAAGGTAAATAACACTTGCTTCTAAAAGTTTATTTAGTCTCTCGGGTATTAATGTCCAGAATAGTTCATTCATGTTTTCCCTACCATTAGGTGGGACCATAGACGTACAGTTGAAGTCGGAAGTTTACATACCTTAGCCAAATGCATTTGAACTCAGTTTTTCACAATTCCTGACATTTAATCCTAGTAAAAATGCCCTGTCTTATTTAGGATCACTTTATTTTAAGAATGTGAAATGTCAGATGTTTATTTCAGCTTTGATTTCTTTCATCACATTCCCAGTGGGTCAGAAGCTTATATACCAAATACTAATTGAGTGTAGCATTGCCTTTTAAATTGTTTAACTTAGGCTACCTGTAACATTTGACCCTTCACAAGCTTCCCACAATAAGTTTTGTGAATTTTGTCCCATTCCTCCTGACAGAGCTGGTGTAACTGAGTCAAGTTTGTAGGAGTCCTTGCTTGCACATGCTTTTTCAGTTCTGCCCACAAATGTTCTATAGGAATGAGGTCAGGGCTTTGTGATGGCCACTCCAATACCTTGACTTTGTTGTCCTTAAGCCATTTTGCCACAACTTTGGAAGTATGCTTCCAAAGTTGTCCATTTGGAAGACCCATTTGCGACCAAGCTTTAACCTCCTGACTGATGTCTTAAGATGTTACTTCAATATATCCACATTTTCCTTCCTCATGAAGCCATCTATTTTGTGAAGTGCACCAGTCCCTCCTGCAGCAAAGCACCCCCACAGCATGATGCTGCCACCCCCATGCTTCACGGTTGGGATGGTGTTCTTTGGCTTGCAAGTTTCCCCCTTTTTGCTCCAAACATAACGATGGTCATTATGGCCCCATGTGCAGTTGCAAACTGTAGTCTGGCTTTTTTTAATGGCGGTTTTGGAGAAGTGGCTTCTTCCTTGCTGAGGGGCCTTTCACACCAAAGTACGTTCATCTCTAGGAGACAGAACATGTCTCCTTCCTGAGCGGTATAACGGCTGCGTGTTCCCATGGTGTTTATACTTGCGTACTATTGTTTGTACAGATGAACGTGGTACCTTCAGGCATTTGGAAATTGCTCCCAAGGATGAACCAAACTTGTGAAGGTCTACAATTTTTTTTCCTGAGGTCTTGGCTGATTTCTTTTCATTTTCCCATGATGTCAAGCAAAGAGGCACTGAGTTTGAAAGTAGGCCTTGAAATACATCCACAGGTACACCTCCAATTGACTCAAATGATGTCAAGTAGCCTATCAGAAGCTTCTAAAGCCATGACATCATTTTCTGAAATGTTCCAAGCTGTTTAAAGGCACAGTCAACTTAGTGTATGTAAACTTCAGACCCACTGGAATTGTGATACAGTGAAATAATCTGTCTAAACAATTGTTGGAAAGATTACTTGTGTCATGCACAAAGTGATGTCCTAACCGACTTGCCAAAACTATAGTTTAACAAGAAATTTGTGAAGTGGTTGAAAAACGAGTTAATGACTCCAACCAACCTAAGTGTATGTAAACTTCCGACTTCAACTTTACATGTTAATATTTACATACATTGGGTGGGATAGCCCCAACCTAAAAAAAACTGTTTCAACTGGAAAGGGTAGGCATGGATGTTACAACAGGAACGCTTACACACCATCTCATGATATGGCCCCACTGACATCAAGTACAAGAGGGGCCTAAGCACAAGTACAGGAGGGGCCCCCGTGTTGAGGATCAGCGTTGCGGATGTGTTGTTACCTACCCTTACCACCTGGGGGCGGCCCGTCAGGAAGTCCAGGATCCAGTTGCAGAGGGAGGTGTTCAGTCCCAGGGTCCTGTTCTTAGTGATGAGCTTTGTGGGCACTATGGTGTTGAAAGCTGAGATGTAGTCCATGAACAGCATTCTCACATAGGTGTTCCTTTTGTCCAGGTGTGAAAGGGCAGTGTGGAGTGCAATAGAGATGGCATCATCTGTGGATCTGTTGGTGTGGTATGCAAATTGGAGTGGGTCTAGGGTTTCTGGGATAATGGTGTTGATGTGAGCCATGACCAGCCTTTCAAAGCATTTCATGGCTACGGATGTGAGTGCTACGGGTCCGTAGTCATTTAGGCAGATTACCTTAATGTTCTTGGGCACAGGGGCTATGGTGGTCTGCTTGAAACATGTTGGTATTACAGACTTAGACAGGGAGAGGTTGAAAATGTTAGTGACGACACTTGCCAGTTGGTCAGCGCATGCTCGGAGTACACATCCTGGTAATCCGTCTGGCCCTGTGGCCGTTGACCTGAAAGTCTTACTTACATCATCTAACTCACTCAAAATGAGCACTCACATTGTCTGATGATGGGTGTGAGATGAATCTAATACAGTGAATGGAGTACTTACCACTGATCGAAATCGAATGCTTTCACTGGCTCCCTGATCCTTGAAGACGAGCTGTAGTGTCTGAAAAACCAAACACAGAAACAAGATACGGCATATTTGTATTTTCACTTGATCACCATTTATTTGCTTTGATTTCAAATGCTATTTGATCCCAGGTCTACTTTCCTAAATGAGGTTATGTTCACCGCTTATAACACAACTAGAACTGGTGCTGCTGTTACCTTCTTTGTGCAGCTGGCAGGAAGGTTGCCGACAAACACTGTTCGTTTCTGCTTTACCCTCGCCTCTGCAATTTGGGATCCAGTCCTCTGTTTTTTTGTCTGCCTCTCCTCCTCTTTCGCACTCCCTTCTCCCATCTCAACAGCTTTCCTTTTAGTCTTCTTGGGCATCTTTGGGACCTGTTCAGCTTTGTAAGCATTTTGTAATGCACTTTCTCTGAAAGCGACAGAGAAAGCTTTTATCTATCAATCTACATCTCTTGCAGCATATTCTTTTGCATGTCACACATTGTTTAATTTTTAATCGCTCACCTGTTTTCTAGACTTAGGTCTGCAGCTGATTTGTCCTTTGCGGCTTTCTTTGTTTGTTTCTGGTTGTTCGAGACTTTTGTGACCGTGCCTTCCTTCAACTCCACGCTCCTCAGTTCAGGCTATGAATGGAATAAAAATAAATAAACGTAATTTCACTCAGTTGGCAAATACAGAAGATTCTAGCAAGGGTACATGACTCAGGCCCTCAGGCTCTCTAGTTCTGTTGGTTTTCCAGGTAATACCTCCCCATCATTTTGGAAAGGAAAGCTAAAATATGTGTTTCTTAGTGGGCAGGTAGGAACTCCGTTTCACATTATTTCAGAACCTTTTCTCTACTGAATATGGCCTTGGTTTTTCTGGAAAACAAAAAAAAGTCAGCTGGGCAGCAGCATTAAAAGACCCGAGCTGTGCGTCCTTGCCTTGGGACTTATGGCCTTGGGAGCAGGAACAAAGAACAGAGTGTCAACTGCTGGTGCAGCTTGGAACAATGCAGATAACGACCCGGAGCTGGATGCGGACTCCATTGGAAACAAGCTGCCTGACACTGATCCCACTACATAGTCCATGGACTGTTTGTCCACAGATGGCCCCTCCTCACTAAGGGAAAAAAAAGAAAAGAACATGGTTAGACTTAGATACAGCAGCAGTTTGTTCACTACCACAGTTGTGTTGGGTAGCTAGATGTGCATGAATGCCAAGGGTACGTGTAATATGTATTGCTACAAAGACAGCTTGCTGCCCTTGTGATGTCTTCATAAGCATTTCCTGGACATCCAGAGGTAACACACACAAGGTAGGCTATCCAGTGTCAATGAGCTGCCAACCTCATTGGTTGCGAACAAACGGAAGCAATTTACTGAACAAAAATATAAACGCAACATGAAACAATTAACGATTTTACTGAGTTAGTTCATGTAATGATATCAGTCAATTGAAATAAATAAATTAGGCCCTACTCTACGGACTTCACAATTGAATACAGATATGCATCTGTTGGTCACAGATAGGGGAGTTGATCAGAATACCAGTCTGCCTGATGTAACACAACACATCTCCTTCGAATAGAGTTGATTAGGCTGTTAATTGTGGTCTGTGGAATGTTGTCCCACTCCTCTTAAAATGGCTGTGCAAAGTTGCTAAATATGGTGAGACCTGGAACACGCTGTCGTACATGTAGATCCAGAGCATCCCAAACGTGCTCAATGGGTGACATGTCTGGTGAGTATCAGGCCATGGAAGAACAGAGACATTTTCAGCTTCCAGGAATTGTGTACAGAGCCTTGCGACATGGTGCTGTGCATTATCATGCTGAAACATGGTGTTGGCGGCGGATGAATGTAACGACAATTGGCCTCTCGTCATGGTATCGCTGTGCATTCAAATTGCCATCGATAAAATTCAATTGTGTTCGTTGTCTGTAATTTATGCTTGGCCATACCATAACCCCACCGCCACCTTGGGGCACTCTGTTCACAATGTTGACATCAGCAAACTGCTCTCCCAAACGATGCCATACACGTGGTCTGCGGTCGTGAGGCCGGTTGGATGTGCTGCCAAATTCTGTAAAACGACGTTGAAGGCGACTTATGGTAGAGAAATTAACATTCAATTCTCTGGCAACAGCTCTGGATATTCCTGCAGTCAGCATGCCAATTGCAGGCTCCCTCAACTTGAGACATCTGTGGCATTGTGTTGTAGCATATCTGCACATTTTAGTGGCCTTTTGTCCCCAGCACAAGATGCACCTGTGTCAAATCAAATATTATTGGTCACATACACATATTTAGCAGGATGTTATTGCGGGTGTAGCAAAATGCTTGTGTTCCTAGCTCCAACAGTGCAGTAGTATAACAATTCACGTCAATATACACATCTAAAAAAGAATGGAATTAAGAAATATATAAATTAGATTGAGCAATGTCAGTGGCTCATACAGTATATACATATGAGATGATTAAAGCAGTACGTAAACATTATTAAAGTGACTAGTGTTCCATTACTAAAGTGGCCAGTGATTCCAAGTCCATGTATATAGGGCAGCAGCCTCTAAGGAGCAGGGTTGCGTAACCGGGTGGAAGACGGCTAGTAATGACTATTTAACAGTCTGATGGCCTTGAGAGAGATGTTTTCAGTCTCTCGGTCCCAGCTTTGATGCACCTGTACTGACCTCGCCTTCTGGATGATAGCGGCGTGAACAGGCTGTGGCTCGGGTGGTTTATGTCCTTGATGATCTTTCTGGCCTTCCTGTGACATTGGGTGCTGTAGGTGTCCTGGAGGGCAGGTAGTTTGCCCCCGGTGATGCGTTGGGCAGACTACAGCACCCTCTGGCGAGACCTGCAGTTGCGGGCGGTGCAGTTGCCGTACCAGGTGGTGATACAGCCCGACAGGATGCTCTCAATTGTGCATCTGTAAACGTTTTAGGGGCCAAGCAACATTTCTTCAGCCTCCTGAGGTTGATGAGGAGCTGTTGCGCCTTCTTCACCACACTGTCTGTGTGGACCATTTCAGATCGTCAGTGATGTGTAGGTCAAGGAACTTGAAGCTTTCCAACTTTCCGTTGATGTTGATAGGGGCATGCTCCCTCTGCTGTTTCCTGAAGTCCACGATCATCTCCTTTGTTTTGTTGACGTTGAGTGAGAGGTTATTTTCCTGCACCTCTCCCAAGGCCCTCACTTCCTCCCTGTAGGCTGTCTCATCATTGTTGGTAATCAGGCCTACAAATGTTGTGTTGTCTGCTAACTTGATGATTGAGTTGGAGGTGTGCGTAGTCATGGGTGAACAGGGAGTACAGGAGGGGGCTGGGCACGCACCCTTGTGGGTCCCCTGTGTTGAGGATCAGCATATGGGCTGGCAGCCTTGCGGAGGTTAACACGCTTAAATGTCTTACTCACGTTGGCCACAGAGAAGGAGAGCCCGTAGTCCTTGGTGTGGGCCACGTCGGTGGCACTGTGTTATCCTCAAAGCGGGCGAAGGTGTTTAGCTTGCCGGGAAGCAAGACGTCTGTGTCTGCGAAGTGGCTGGTTTTCCTTTTGTAGTCAATGATTGTCTGTTGACCCTGCCACATACTTCTGTGTAATGATCATCTTGATATGCCACACTTGTCAGGTGGATGGATTCTTTTGGCAAAGGAGAAATGCTCACTAACAGGGATGTAAACAAATTTGTGCACAGTATTTGAGAGAAATAAATTTGTGCATATGGAACATTTCTGGGATCTTTTATTTCAGCTCATGAAACATTGGACCAACACTTTACATGTTGCGTAAAAAAAAGTTCAATTTAATACAGTGTGTGTTTCCCGAACTACCTTGTATTTCCAACAATGTACAAATTGAACATAATTCTTAATGTTAGATACATGAGGATACTCGTGGAATTGCGACTAACCTCTCTCCAGAAAGTGTATTTTTCATGGTCAGTTCACTTCAATGTTCTCGATGGTTGATTCCAGCTGGTTTGAATGATGAGACAATCTTATAAAAACGTGATTTTTATCATGGAAATAATTAATCAAATAATTTGCACGGGAAGTTATAATGAACACATCTCATTAGAACTATGTGTTGATGCCAAAAAGAAATGTAGCTATTTACTCACGTTTTACTCCATGAAGACCTGTCCTTCACCTAATTATGTCCTACCATGCACAACGCAATTGTAAATGTCCCTAGCTGTTACATATGGGTGGGCTTTCATCCAGTGATCTAAATATAGATGCATTGATTGTTACCCGACTATAACGATGATGGCTATTTAAACAATGACACTAAAATAACGTTTATTGCCGGTAACTTAATCATTAATAATCTATCAAACTTGTACGGCAAACGTGTGCATCATCATATTCAGTTACTTCCTATCGGCGTTTGTGAGCTGTGATTATTTATGCTGCTGCGAAATATGACAAACTCTCTGATTAAGGTAACTTTCAAACACATATTTGGAAATAACATTATATCCATTCTGTGGACACGTGGTCCTCGTGTTTCATTGGCAGTGAAGATGTTTGTAGTAGCCAATCAAATAAAGCCAAACGACATTGCAGTTTCTTGGGAGTTGACATGACAGCAAGTATTTTAGCTAGTTAACGTTATTACCTAATGCTTTCTTAAATAGCACTGTCAAAGTACAACAAGTAAGTACAGAAGGCTTTACCTGCTCATTCTTTTTCATTGCACATATATAGGTCGACTTATACCCAACGTTATAGATTCAGTGAGTTCAATGAGAGTCCCTGGCCAGACACAAGCCACCACCATGGACGAGTGCCTTCCATCAGACGCAGTGGGCAGACGTGTGGCGGGGAGCGTGGCACGGTGCGGTTTGTTGGCACTGTACCACCAACTGCGGGTAAGCTAACTAGCTACAGAAGGCTTGGGATATCGATATAATAGGCAAAATGACATAAGAGTTATCCACAGTGTGTGTGGCAGCACTGTTTGAGAGAAATGCACAAGTATTCTTGGTCATGCACTATAACCAAGTAACGTTACTTATTCAATGCCTGTGCTTACCAATTCCTCTGTGCTTAGGGTTGTGGCTTGGTGTGGAGTGGGACAACCCTGATCGATGCAAACACAATGGAAGCTATGAAGGTGGCCACTACTTCACGTGCTAGGTGAAGTAAACCATATCTAGTATCTCCATGATGGTAGCATGACATAGGTGTCATCCTAATTACTGTTAACCCATAAGTAAAATCTTCTGTAATTTGGTCAGCTGTGTGATTCATTTCTGTGTTCGTACGTGTTAGAAATTGAAATTCTGGCAAAAATGAAGTCTCCACCCTCAAAAAAGAAAACAGACATTTGTTTTGGTTTGGAATGTGGCCGTTATGTGTTTTTGCTGCTCTCAGACCAAGGTTCTCTCCCCCTCCACCCCACCAAAGGCACCCGAAGGGAGGCTCTTTCGTCCGGCCCAAGAAGGCCAGCTTCGGGGTGGACTACCTGACGGCCATCAGGCGGCGTTACGAGATGGAGGTCCAGCAGGTCTTGGGAGAGGAGATCCAGATCTCCACGAGGACGGTGGAGATGGTGGGCTTCGAGGCCATCTCGGAGAAACAGAAGTAAGGGGACAACAAGGCTTTGGAGACCGAGAGTGAGAGGGCATTTTAGTCCAGGACTAGGCTTAATCTGATTTAGGGAATCTGTCCCAAAGTGGGCTTATTTGAACAGTCAACTCCGTATGTACTGTTTGCAATAGTTAAGGAATATTGTTAAAGCATGCCACCTATACCAGAGGATGCCAGTATCAGGTCCCAAAAAGCGGTTTCTAACCTAAAGGGTATTCCCTGGTTAAATAAATAAATATAAAGTTAAGAATGTTATAAAAAGTAGGCTAATGCACTTTAATTGGGACTGTTGAACTGCACCACTCTCCAACAGAGTTTGCACTTCTGATGTGCAGTCATCTGTACTTATTCAGTGAAAAGCGTCGTTGTCATCTGTGCTTCTCCGCAGGGTGGAAAACCTCACCGATGTTGCGCTGAGGTTGCGTGAGGTTTCCAGCCCGGGCCCTGCAAACGAAATCCAAAACTCCACTCCCCGTATCCTTTCATTTAGTAGCTTTTAATTAGTTAAATAAGTGCCCATGTCAAAAAAATACAACTATCATTTTTGTTCATTTTAATAATTTATTTTTAAACCCATTTTTCTCCCAAATTTTGTGGTATCCAATTGGTAGTTACAGTCTTGTCTCATCGCTGCAACTCCCGTACAGACTCGGGAGAGGCGATGGTCGAGAGCCATGCGTCCTCTGAAACACAACCCAGCCAAGCCGCGCTGCTTCTTAACACCAATGCCCGCTTAACCCAGAAGCCAGCCACAGACGTGTCGGAGGAAACGCCATACACCTGGCGACCCTGTCAGCGTGCATGCGCCCGGCCCGCCACTGGATTCGCTAGAGCGCAATGGGACAAGGACATCTCTGCCGGCCAAACGCTCCCCTAACCCGGACAACGCTAGGCCAATTGTGCGCCGCCCCATGGGTCTCCCGGTCGCGGCCTGCTGTGACAGAGCCAGGGTCTCTAGTGGCACTGCTAGAAACTGCGATGCAGCGCCTTAGACCGCTGCGCCACTCGGGAGGCCACAAAATTGTTAATGTTAATAATACTTGAGTGCACTTCTCTGACCTGGAATTACTGTGATATGTAGCGACATTACACCATGTTTGAGTCCCAAATGGCACCCCTTTTCCCTATATAGTGCACTACTTTTGACTAGGGCTCTGATCAAAAGCAGTGCACTTTAGTGAATGTGTGTGTTATTTGGGACGCAGGCCCCATGTCCTGTTAGTAAATGTACGGTCCACCCACCCAATTGAATTAGCTTGGGGGAAGCATTGATTGGACATTTAGCTGATGTTGCGCTACTACTGCATCCTTAATGGTCCCTGTCAGACGTGCTGATGTTGGGCCTGTGTGGGAACCTCCTGTGCTGCTGGGACGACGTGATGGCCGTCACGGAGCAGATGGAAGGAACTCAAAGAGCTTCAGCTCAGGTAGATCACACTGAATAATGGTGTGTGTGTTTTTGTGCCTGACTTTTCTCAACCTCTGATCCCCTCACTGACGTGTCTCTCTCTCGTCCTCTGTCCCCTCAGCCACAACAGACTGCGTGTGCCCTCCAACCCTACGGTGCGACCTCGGGCCTGCCTCAGTGTCCTCTCCCTCACCAACTGTGCCCTCACGTGGCCTCAGGTGGTGACAGCCACCACCCTGTACCCTTCCCTTAGGCATTATGGGTCTCTTTCTCAATGCATCTTTCCTCGATTCCTTGCATCCTCTATGCTTACATCCTCAAAACCCATTGGAGAAGAACGCTGGAGGGAAAGAACCTTGGACCTTATCCACCAATATGGTTGAGAAGGAGGCAAGGAGATAGGATGTGAGGAATTGATGATGGATTAATTCAGATCGATCCCATCTGAAGAAAATACAATTTTGCAGGCTGATTTTATTTTGAAAGGTGTTTTTGTACCAGTTAATACGGTAATAGATCATTAAGTTGCAGTGCACGATATGTTAATTAACGAGCTGGTGCAAACCTGTGAAGGCCTAATGAAATGAGAAAAACTTCTCTATATGCTGTCTCTTTACATTTATCCTCTCTCCCTTTGGTGTTGGTCTGTTAGCTGCTTGAGTGCGCCCCCATGTGGCCACTGCTGGAAGATCTCTACGTCTCTGAGAATGACATCACTGAACTGCAGAGGTAAGGTTTTAGCCGTTTTGGGTCTCCCTTCCGATTTTAGTTTTTTTTAATTTCTAAAACAACATATAGAACTGACGTGTATTTCCGCCTCTTTCGTGCAGGCCAAACAATGTCTTACAGTCCTTGGCAGTTTTGGATTTCTCAACAAACCCTTTGGTTGATGGAACCGTACTGAGTATTGCCAAACTGCCGAGGTAAGAGCGAGCATAACCCTACCAACACAGACACTTGTCATAACAGTTCTCTACGTCTTATGACAAATGACATAGCCCTGTCGGTAGCTTGGACTTGGGCATTGACAGTTCTTGGGAGTACTTTACTTTCGTGAGCAATAATCAACAAAACATTTTTTTTGTATACATACTAATATCCTAATAAATGTGTATTTCGTTATTTGCTTAACATTAGCATTTCAATGAATAAGCATTTGTAACATTCATAATAACTTATGTGGCATTTATCATGGAATTTACCATAAAGTGTAACCTTTTTACATCCATGATTTTCATGAATTTCAGACTGGAGAATCTAAATATGTCGAAGACTGGTTTGTCAGCCTTGAGGTTAGATGATGCACTGCCTGGTAAAGTTTACATCCACACTTTTTTTCGAAAACGTTATATTTTTTTGTGTTTGTTATTGGAAGTCAAGTTGAATGAACATATCAGGAGAGATATTTGAACAAGGTTTCCGAACATGCATATGGATCTGTGTTTTGATGACAGGTAATTTCACAATGTGTAAAACTGTAAGAGCGAAAGATCAACATTGAGTATGCTAGTATTTTTTTCATGTCTTCTGAAGGTTGCATGACAGCAATGTTTCCTGCCCTGAAAATTCTCACAGTTAATAGCGACAACATTTCAGAGGTGAGTATCGTCTGTGAGTGGAGATGAAACGTTATGAACATTTCGTATCACGATTGTGACAAATGTGCTGGAAATGTTCAAAAAGTACTGATACATACACACGGAAATCATTTCATATTGAAAACCAACAAATACAATTAGCAGCATTATTCACTTTGTGTGCATAGACATTAAAATAATAACATTAACATTAAAGATGGCACCATGTGGCCATGAGAGGTAAAAGTTTCCCTCGTGGAGGTTTAAATGAACACAACCTTTAAGGAAGCAAATCAAATGTGCATATAAAAGCATATAAAAGCAACACAAGTAAAGCAATGTGCATGTAAGAGCAATACAACCATATGTAAACACATCCAATGTGCATGTAAGAGCAATACAACCATATGTAAACCAATCAAATGAACAGCACTGATTGTATGTCCGTTCTCTCCTTCATACAGAAATAAGGTGCTGCTGGCCTAACATCCTGTATGTCCGTTCTCTCCTTCATACAGAAATAAGGTGCTGCTGGCCTAACATCCTGTATGTCCGTTCTCTCCTTCATACAGAAATAAGGTGATGCTGGTCTAACAATCCTGTATGTTGGCATCTTTGTTCACTTGAGAATGAAATGTAAAAATGTCAGCATATTTACTTGGTCCGGTTTAAGTAGTGATCTGCGAGGGGAGACAATGTGCCCGCTGGCACTGAATACCCTCTGATGGCACGCTGGTTGCTGGGATGCACAAAAGCTGCCTGGCAAACCTGTCAAGGTGAGACAGCTCTGATGCATGGTCCCTCCACCACACCAGTGGATCCTCTTCTGCTGGAATGGGTGGCAGAGACAGGTAGACCTTGATCTCTTCTTTCACTCTGTCTTCTGGGGAGGTCGGAATCTGACCCTCTTTACCTCAACAAGGCAGCAGAGAGGTGATCTTTCTCAGCAACCCAGCCAGGCCTTTCCCATCCGATTCCGCTGTGGGGGTGGAGGTGCTGCTGGTGCTTTGTGGTTCTTCCCTGACTTGTGCAGCTGCCAGCTTCAAGGCCTCCTGGACACAGCTGTCAGTGTCAACTTTTGCAGCCTCAGGCTCATCTAAAAAGCTCCTTTTGAAGCGTGGGTCAATGAAACAAGCCATATGCATGACTCTCTCTTTGCTTCTCTGTGTATCTGTTGTTAAATAAGGTCTTCTCTCATTACCCTTTTCATCTCCTTTGTCGGGGACGGCTCCGTATCCTTTTCCACCAGAACATCACGGGTGATGTGGTCCAGGACAGGCTTGATGGCTGACAGTGTCTCTGAGCAAGTTTACAGATGCACAGACTGAGGAGCTGGCACAGTTGCACCATGACACATGCCGGTATCCTTGGACATCAGATGCCATGTTCCTCTTTCACCAGCCAGTGTCGCACAGACTGGCTGCTGTTGGCTAAGGAAACGCTCAAGCATCTTGTGTGTAGATCCCCCATCGGGTCACCACATCATGGATCAGAGCCTTCTGTGTCATGTTGAGGGCAGCTTGCTTTTCTCTCAGTTCTCTCCTTCTCTTCCAGCTCCGTGAGAAGCCTTGGATGAGATGACGGCATTCCTTGACTGCTGTGTCAACTCTCTGAATTGTCAGAGCCTTTGAGATGGTTAGGTTCAAATTATTGCCAAAGCACCCAAGCCACAGATCTGGGAACTCTTCAAAAGCCTTGATCATGTTTGTTGCGTTGTCTGTAGTTATGCAGACCAGGTCTTTCTTGTTGATCCCACCCACTCTTTCAGCATATTCTCAAAAAACTCTGATGTTGTGAGCCGAGTGATCTTCTGGAAAGAACTGTGTTTCCAGGCAGTTTGATTCCAGTTGCCAGTCTGGGGTAAGGTAATGGATAGTGAAGGTGATGTAGGGTTGACCACCCCTGGGGTCCAGGGGCCAGTCTGGGGTGAGGTAATGGATAGTGAAGGTGATGTAGGGTTGACCACCCCTGCTTTCACTGGTCCAGAGGTCAGTAGTTGCAGCAAACCGTATGCCTTGAGCCAAACTTTTTCCAACATCAGCTTTAACCTGGTTGTACAGGTTTGGGATTTCAGTCTTGGAAAATAATATTCGTGATGGCACTTTGTAGTGAGGCACGGGAGCCTTCATCAGCCTCAGAAAGTCTGGCCTCTCAACAATTTGAAATGGCATCATGTCCTTTGCAATGTAATATGAAAGGGCTGCAGTGAGGTCTTGAGCATTTTTTTGATGTGGATGCATAAGCAGCCTGTCTTTTAAATGCTTGCTTCAGTGTCTGTGTCACAACTGTAGATGAGGAGGGACCAGTAGCATCACTGGTTTGCCTGCTGCACGAATAGAAAATGTTTTATTATTATTATTACATTATTATTATTCACCCTCTCTCTCTCACACAGTCTGTCGTCTGTGTAGCATTTGAGTATATGCAATGACCCCATGCACAATTTACATAAATACAAATGAGTCTTAAGAAGAAAGTTGCAATGAGCCCAACAATTGACATAAATACAGGAGTCTTGTATAGGAGTCTATAGTGTTTCTCCCGTTGGAACACTTTTACAACCAAGTCGACGACTGCCGGATTTTAAATGAACAAAATGTTGTTTGGGTGACTAAACTACATAACACGGTGCATTGGGCGTATCGAGTCTGCAGACACACGACTCATACAGCAGCAGAACAACGGGTAGTGTTTTTACAAGAGTAGGTAACACTGAAAGCTTCAGTTTACATTATTTACACGCTATTAGCAAGTTAGACAAACCATGACATTTTCCTCCATTCCGAAGTCCCCACATCATGCATTGAGCTAAAAGTTAATTTACCTTGCATTCGCTCTAAAGTAGTGGGTGGTGGTCATGAAGATGACTCGAGATTAAAAGTGTTGCCCCCTTTCGCAGAGATTTTCTCTCTCTTTTTGCTTGTTCTGCAGACAGGGTCACCATCTTCGATTAAGTTTCCCTCAGCACTCTTGTAAAACCCCAAAATACGACCACACTTCACAGCTCTGTCACTGCCTTCCGCCATGTTTTCACACAAAACTAAACCCACGTTGCATGCTGCGCCTGCGCCAGACTTGCTAACTTTGGTTGATGCTGGACAGTATTTAACGTGAGTTTTTCAAACCTCTGTAATCAAACACGGTTTTAATGATAATTAACATTTCAAATGGTCATACTAACCGTCGGGAATTTTACCGTGGTTTATCGTGAAACCGGTAACCGTTTCATCCCTATCTGTTAGTAAGGTCTCTCTTCTAAGAGAGATTTTATTTTAATGAAATGTATCTGGATATATGAATGATGAATTACTAAAACTAATTTGATGAATGTCACTAACGTTAGTCTGCAAAAAGTTAATACTTGTTCTGTAAAGATAGGTAGTGGGGGGGGAAGAAAGTTTTCACATGTAACTCAACCCTTTATCTCCCCTTTCTCTCTCTTTCCAAACTCTACACACACACCCTCTTGTGCTTACACACTGACACTGCAATACATACAACAATAAAAATCACACATTCAAACACACAGTCACTGACACACACTCATACAATCTCATTCACTCACTGACACACACACACACACACACACAGTGGTCGGTAATAAACGAGCTAGAGAAGCTGCAGAGCCTGGTCCGGGTGTCTTGTCGGCAGAACCCCCGGCACAGCCATGCAGCTGCTCATCGCCAGGGTGGGCCGGCTGGAGGCCCTCAACAGGTGGACGGTGAGGCCCCGTCCTCCATTTAACGCTACCGCCAAACCTGGGTGTGTTCATTAAGCTCCATTTTAATACACACGGGTTTGAAAGACGGACCCAGCTCCTTACAGTTGATCCCCACATGGCTGACATGCAATATATACTGGTGCGATTAATGGTCAGCCACTGCGCACAAGCGTAAAGGGATAGCTGTGATAGATCCAGCTATATGCCTCCATCCCAAATGAATGGAAAAGATATGCACCGAAGAAAACCAGGAAATTAGACCGTGCTTACTGTATCTTCATTCGAGATTTGAGGCGTGTAGTAGCTGGATCTACACATGTCATGGGATGTGGTTTCATCTAGACATTGTGAAATGTTCCTTTTTAAAGCTATATATGTTTCCTTCTCGTATCTCCCCCTATGAATCTATCAGTGTTTGCGGATGCGCTTGCTGAAATCCTCCATTCTCTTTCCCTGTTACCGTGGTTACCTGTAGGTCCTGCCTGAGGACAGGAGGGGCGCGGAGCTGGACTACTGCAAGATGTTTGGGCTAGAGTGGCTGGCATCCGGGGGACACCGAGACCCCCAGCAGAACCGCCCCAGTGCTGAATTCACCGCACAGTACCCCCGCTATCAGAGTCTCATACAGAGTGAGTCAAGAATGGTACGTTCCTCCTGAGGTTTCCCAGCCCTCTGCTGCAACACCCTATTTTAGACTGAGAAGTGGTACAGCCCATCCTATATCTACTCCACTATAGGCATTTCTGAAGAAAAAACATTTCATGTCTTGTTATCTGCCATACTGCTACCCATATCGCGAGAAAGAAGTGATACATCGCAACCCATGTCGTCACTCTTACAAAGAGACAATGGCGATCCTAATTCCCGCCCTGTATCATGAGTTCAATGAATTTACAGAGGCTCGATATCGTTTGTTTTTCAGAATACGGAGCTCCAGAAGACAGCGAACTGAAGAAGCAGGAGCCATTTGCATTGAAAAATCAGCTCTTAAGTGAGTCCTCCTCACTTCTCCTAAGCCTAATTTCTACAGAATGCAATTAGCAATCCTATATAGTTGCGTCAAGTTACAAATTCCGGGGCTGCACACATTTGCGTAAAGCAGTGTTTCTTAATCCTGGTCCTGGGTTTTTTGTCCTAGCACTACACACCTGATTCCACTAATAAACGTATTATCAAACATTGAATAAGTGTAATGTTGCTGTCTTGGGCAAACACTAAAATGTGTCCCCCAAGACCAGGATTATGAAGCGGTTATGGAATGAATTAGATAATTATTTTAATGATTTCGTAATAACCCGTAATAATAACCTGTAATGTGCTGTGACCCAATAAACACATATAAATATTTAGTCAGGAGACGAGTCAGAGTATCAAAATTGCATTAGTCCGTAAGAATAAAATAGAATTTCATACTTCCCCCACCAGGCATAACATTTGTTTGTCCGGATGAGACGGACCGAAAATCTGTGGTGAAGAAACTCCCAGGTAAAGACTCCCACCTGACTTCATCAGCTAGTTAGATGGCATTTGATATTATTATTATATTATGTGCGATAGCTAAGCAAATGAATTGAGATGTGCATGGATGTGCCGGACTCCAGACCACATATACCCCCTGGCAAATTTGTATCCCTCTTATTGTTTCTCCCTCTGTCATTTCTGACTGCTTTGAAATAACAATACAAAATATGTAAGGAGGCCGGGACCCCGATCTCCAATAAATAAATAAAAAAGACTTCACAATACTGAACCAAGCTGTACTGAGCTGGCCTGGTTAATCGTCGCCAGCGTAGTTACTGAAACGCACAATGTGAAAAGCAAATGTCAGAGCCAGCACAGTTTGGTTCTGTTCAGCACGATAGTGGGAAAGGGATATACCTGTGCCAAAGGTCTTTTTTTCTCATTGAGGGGCTGAAAATGAAAGAAATCTAGTTAACATCCGCCATACCTGTGTGGAATTATAGTAAGAGATACTTAACCAGGCAATAGGAAACGTGGTGGATGTTTTTGAACAGTGTGTTTCGGGCTCTACATCCAACAACCGCAGACTTTGGATTGTTTGCACTTGTTAGGCAATGTTTTGGGCAGCATGCACACTGCATAAAGTTGACTGTAGACCCACGTGAAAATGGCACGTCAAATTATGAAGTGCTGTTTGGATAAATAGTTGCACTGATCAACTGTTTTTATACTCTTCGATCTCTTTGTGCCAAAATGGGAGATCATGCATGTAAGATCCTAATGAAATGCTACCATCTGTGTGAGCGACCTTCTGTGTAAGAGCAATTGAAGTGACGGTAACCTATTGTATTTTAATGGAACACTCTTTTTGATGTGTTTTAGATTCCATGATCGTTCAGAAAGGGAAGGGGCTGCTCTACAGACTGCTAAAGATACCGGGTGCTGAGTTGAAACTCTCCTACACTAGCTCAAAGGTAAAGAGGTTTACTGACAACAGCAACTGCCCTATACTACCTCAAAGGTAAAGGGGTCTAGTCTAGTTTTATTTGGTGTAACCATACTCGGCATTCATATGTGAATCTGTTTAATAGACCAATGTTACAGTATCACTTTCATAGCAGTGGAAGGGACTCCCTAAAACGCCATTTGTCTTTCCTCAGATGGAGGGCAAAGAGATTGAGATCGACAACGACCTGAAACCGCTGCAGTTCTACTCCATCGAAGACGGAGACAAGGTCCTTGTCCGCTGGTTGTGATCAGCAAAGGTCCGGATTGGTTGCCTGATGACTCAAACTGAATTCTTCCGCTTCCGTGGCATAACGTTTGGCCGGAGCAAGGAGTTTGGGTAGCCAGGCAACCGGATTGGAAGTTTAAGCGATATTCCGAAATCCATGAGATAAATGTACAGCACTTAAACTTGGACGAAAACACAGCGCAATATCTATTCAGCCAGAGGAGACCAATCGATGTAGGAGAAGGAAACACTTGGGTTGTGTTCATTTGGCACGAAACGGAAGAGAACTGTCCGAAACGGGAAGGGAACATCTGAACTTGTCCAATAAGAGACCCTAGGGCCTAGTGTCATGTGCCCTTTAGAACATAACCCAAGTGTGCACTATGTGACCAATTTGTGTATTTGTATTTATTTGGATCGTATCAAGAGCTTACATCATAAATACAACAATTAATTATGCAATAAACTATTACAAAATGATTCTTATTACTCTCACTCAATGAGGTACCGGGCAAATGATAACTAGGAGACATTTAGGCCCACGAGGGGTGGAGTTTCCCATCCCTGAGCTATGATACCTTTCATAGCTTGGCCTTTGAGTTAGCAGCAGTTAAGGTATCATCAGGTGGTGTCAAATTAACCTACAACTTTCCAGCAAATATAGCTCTGAATATGTGGCTATGATCCTACACTAGGGCTGACTCCGTTTGGTCGATAGGCTGTTGGTCGACCAAGATGGGGTTTTTTGTTGTCATTTTTTTTCATGCCTCATGAGACACCTTTATGATTCGCGCCTGTCTCTGTGGACTAATCCATTGAGGAGGCCACGGTCCAAGAAGAAAGGGAGTGTGGCTGAGATGCACAAGGCACATTTCTGTCTGGAATGCGCTCTCTCCAACCATTTTGTGCGCGTTCATTGTTTCATAACTTCATTGTGGGAATTGTTTGCCCTTTGATGTTAGTGTCTATCAATTCCCCATTACATGTCACCAGTAGTAGCCTACATTTACCGTTAATTCCCATAATTTCTGATCTACAATGTTTCTTTAGTTACTGTCATTTCATTCAATATGATTTTTTTTGTCGTTTACCGTTTTCTGTCAGAGTGGACACATTGTTTGCAGACCTCAACCTATACTACACTTGTAAGAAACACGTTTTGGTTTATTTCATTCCATTTATGAGTTTTGTCCATTTTATTGTCTTTTGTTTGGAGTGCTCCTGTCAATGTTAAGGACGCGCACCTGATTCCGCATATAGAAGTACGCCCACTAAAATAGAAAGGTTCCTGGAGGCACCTTTGGGGGTTCCTCAGATTGCCACACCGGTGGAACCCCTAAAGCTGCTTCCAGGAACCTTTCCCTGAGGAATCTTTTTAAACAGGTTCCTCAAATAACCTTTTTAGGGTGTTAAGGTTCCTGTAGTAACCTTTTATTTCCCATTTATTCTATTGTTAATAATAATACATAACATTAAGTGGCAATCTTGTAAAGTCACAAATACATTTTATTGACTTTAAAAGTCACAGAAATATCACTTGCAGACATCACAGGAATCTCTGGTCTCCCCTATCTCGCACTACAGCAAAAAGTTTGCCATTCATACAATATTTGTTGATCATTTATCCCCTCATCAATTCCCAGAAGATGTCTGAATGAACAGCATTGCTCTTTAAACTGATGCTGCATACTCAATATTAGAAGGGAAATGCATCCCCATGGAGATGTCCTCTGGCTCTTCAGTAAGTAGCTCCTCTCCATTCCAGGAAGAGTTGGATGTGGCTCTCATCCGCAAAGAGTTTTTCCCTCTATTCTTATGGTAGATGATGGGAACTTTACACACTGTAAGAAGTATTGAAAAAAATTGAAGTTACTGAAGTCATATTTCAAACAATAAGTTAACTGAGCACAGCATACCTCACACAGTACAACTAACTTGGCATTTATTTATTTGTCTGCTGGGAAATACATACCTGGTCTGAGATGTACAGCCCACTCGGATTTTCTTTGAAGAGGTAGGGGAGGAGCAAAATGGCTGCAGTGACCTTCAATTGGAGGGTGGGTAATAAACATCTGGATTAGAATCAATAGAATTAGAACGGCTGCATACTGTTAAGGGTACGCTTCACATGCAGTAAGAGTGGAGAGAAAAAACAAACCTTTGTGAGCCTCCTCCGTGTGTGAGAGAAGTGCCGTCTTGTAGAGATTCAGCAACTCCACGGCCACACCCCTCTCCGTTTCTGCAATGATTTTGTCAGCCATTGTGCCCGAATCCGGACAGAATGTTCCTGTCCACATCCATACTGAATTTGCTTCTTATCTCTGAGAACCTGAAAGTCAGTTTGTTTATAATGCATCATCAATGTATCTTGGATTCAGATTACAGTACGTGGCTATGCTACATTAGTTGTGCTTTTTACCATTTACTTTCTATTAGACTTTACAATGGCTGACAAATGGAGTGCTGGGTACTGTTTTTAAGATGTCCTTGGTGCCTTTGTTGTTTTATATAAAGTTTCCTTTTTCAGTCCTTTTCATTTTGTCTTGTAGAGAATATATGTTTGCTCTTTTTTTGGCACTCCTGCATTTTTTTCAACATGTAACTTCTGACTGAAGGAATCCTCACCCGTCTCGATATTAAAAAAATCTCATGTAAATATAAAATATTGATACATGCAATATGAAACGCAAAGTTTATAGAAAAAGGCTAAACGTATTCACAAAGCATCTGAGTTCTGATCTAGGATCAGGTCCACCCACCTTTACAATATTATTTATGATCTTAAAAAACAATCTGGGATCAGCGGTTCGACTGAATATGGGCCATTATTTGTATACAGATACCGTGGCTATTTTGGTCGGGGCTTCATTTTCGGTGTCATCTGGACTTTTTTTCTCCCCTTGCCTCCCAAACCTCTTTCTGCATTTCCTGTACTTGTGCAACGTGAGCAAGTGGCTGCCTTTCTTTTTTGTATTTATTCTTTATCAGGCCATGACTCCTTAAAAAAATGTAATGTGGAGAGGAGAAATGTCATGACGGATTATTTCGACGGAGGTTAGAAGAGCAGATTTGAGATGGTCTTGAGATGGTCTTGAGATGGTCTATCCAAGCCAGCACATGATGGTCTGGCTTGGCACAAGGATGTAAAAAGGTTATTAGTGTGTGAATTAACGTGAGTAGGACATTTGAAGAATTCTTACATATCCCTTCCCTGTGTGGTATCTCAACGAGGGGTACTTTTGAATGAGCGCTGTGCACACATCCATGTATTGCCGGGTAGTGGAGTACCTAAAGCAAAAGAGATTACATTTAGACTAACAATTCTGTTTGTAATACAAATTACATTGATGGAAGGCGTTGATTATCATCATGTAAAAGTTGAGTGTGCTAAGCGATCAGCTGCAGTGATTATGACGAGACAGTATGGAGGAGAGTATGGAGGACGGAGACAGGGCTCAGGATGATACACACACAAGCATTATGACTCATAACTGAGGATCGTATGTCATTAACATTAAGCTAAGATCAGGTAACTACATAACTATACTCACCAAGTGTAAGTACAGTGGGGCAAAAAAGTATTTAGTCAGCCACCAATTGTGCAAGTTCTCCCACTTAAAAATATGAGAGAGGCCTGTAATTTTCATCATAGGTACACTTCAACTATGACAGACAAAATGAGGAAAGAAAATCCAGAAAATCACATTGTAGGATTTTTTATGAATTTATTTGCAAATTATGGTGGAAAATAAGTATTTGGTCTGTATACAGTTCTGTATATTCCACACACTTGCTCCCAGCGTTGTCTTCCCTGGAAACAGCTAATGGAAATTCAGGGATTTTTTTTCTGTCATGTATTGGATCCAGGATCTTTTTAAGACTGGGGCCAAGATGATGTCGGATATTGCTCGAAGCAGAAAATAGATATCCCAAGCACTGCCATTTTGTATTAGACTAAAACATTTGGGGGGAAAACTGAAAGTGTAAATATTTCTGATGCACTTCCGGAAAGATGCCCATTCTTCCTTAGGACATCTCGTTTGGCATAAAACAAGTTCTCAATCTCATAGTTGACCTGAGCAAGAGAAATTTGCCCCTCTTGAACCAGTTGTTGCAGCACTGAGCACTGTGGGTGACCTAGACAACTACAAGTACCATCAGGCTGTGGAAGAAAATCCAGACAATGCATTGATGTACGGCATCAAAAAAGCCTGTTGCTTCTCTCAGCTGAATCATTTTCAATCTCCAATTACACCAGACGTCATCATGACCTTCACTGGGGCATCATCAAATCAGTTCAGTCAATATGGAATATTTCAAGAACTTTCAAAGTTTCTCCCACTGCAGTTGCAAAAATCATCAAGCGCTATGATGAAACTGGCTTTCATGAGGACCGCCACTGGAAACGAAGATCCAGAGTTACCTCTGCTGCAGAAGATAAGTTCATTAGAGTTACCAGCCTCAGAAATTGCAGCCCAAAGAAATGCTTCACAAAGTTCAAGTAACATCTCAACATCAACTGTTCAGAGGAGACTGTGTAAATCAGGCCTTCGAATTGCTGCAAAGAAACCACTACTAAAGGACACCAATAAGAAGAAGATACCTGCTTGGGCCAAGAAACACGAGCAATGGACATTCGACCGGTTCCAACCGCCGTGTCTTTGTGATACGCAGAGTAGGTGAACGGATGATCTCCGAATATATGTGGTTCCCACCGTGAAGCATGGAGAAGGAGATGTGATGGTGTGGGGGTGCTTTGCTGGTGACACTGTCAGTGATTTATTTAGAATTCAAGGCACACTTAACCAGCATGGCTAACACAGTATTCTGCAGCGATACGCCATCCCATCTGGTTTGTGCGTAGTGGCACTATCCTTTGTTTTTCAACAGGACAGTGACCCAACACACCTCCAGGCTGTGTAAGGGCTATTTGACCAATGGGGAGAGTGATGGAGTGCTGCATCAGATAACCTGGCCTCCACAATCACCAGACCTCAACCCAATTGAGATGGTTTGGGATGAGTCGGACCGCAGAGTGAAGAAAAAGCAGCATATGCTCAGCATATGTGGGAACTCTTTCAAGACAGTTGGAAAAGCATTACAGGTGAAGCTGGTTGAGCGAATGCCAAGAGTGTGCACAGCTGTCATCAAGGCAAAGGGTGGCTACTTTGAAGAATCTAAAATCTACAATATATTTTGATTTTTTAAAAACTTTTTAGGTTACTACATGATTCCATATGAGTTATTTCATAGTTTTGATGTCTTCACTATCATTCTACAATGTAGAAAATAGTAAAAAATAAAGAAAAACCCTTGAATGAGTAGGTGTGTCCAAACTTTTGACTGGTACTGTATGTTCAGCAAATCCCCTTATTGTTTGGGATACCTTTAAATGTAGTTTCAGAGGTCATTCAATTCAATATTCATCAGTAAAGAAAAAGCTGTTTCTGTCCAAAGAGACAAGACTAACAAGGGAAATACTGGAACTAACAGTACAGGTAGAGAGCAAAAGAAATAGAAAACGGTACTACAGAGATACGAAGAAAGTTAGAGGGAAAACTAAAAGAACTCGAGGAATTTATTCAAGAACGATCTGTTTTTCAATTACAGCCCCCAGAAAATATACAACTATATTACAACAAATATTATGGTTGAACTCAAATGTGCTGGTTGATAAAATACCTGTATTTATAGAAAATATGTTTGGAAAGGGTATTTTGTTTTTAAATTATATGTTAAATTGGAATGGTAGAGTTATATCTTTCATGGCGCTATCGGATTTGTATGGAAAGGTCTGCTCAATGCCATCTACCCGGTACAGTTGAAACCGGGATTAATCCGTGAAGAGCACACTTCTTTAGCATGCCAGTGGCCATCGAAGGTGAGCATTTGCCCACTGAAGTTGGTTACGGCACCAAACTGCAGTCAGGTCAAGACCCAGGCGAGGACAACGAGCACGCAGATTAACTTCCCTGGGATGGTTTCTGACAGTTTGTGCAGAAATTCTTTGGTTGTGCAAACCCACAATTTCATCAGCTGTCCAGGTGACTGGTCTCAGACAATCCTGCGGCTTATAGTAGAGAAATTAACATTCAATTCTCGCAAATTGGTGCTCAGCAGCTACCGCCTCTTTGGCACGCTTGGTCCTGCCCAGCACAAGGTGCACCTGTGTAAGGATCATGCAGTTTAATCAGCTTCTTGATATGCCACACCTGTCAGGGGGATATTCCATAGTGATATTCAATTGGCTACATCTGTTGGTACAGAAGTTGAGAAATGATGACGTAATTTACATTTGTATTGTTCTCCAGCACCTAAAGAATTTGCACTACACCATGAATGGGAGGGGGATTGTAGTGTGTGTGTGTGTCCCGCAAAATCCTCCTGTTGTCCCGCATTTGGGTATTTTAAATGTGGTCACTCAACTGCGATCAACCAATAGTATTAGTATTTCCTGTGCCGAGCCATGTTGTATCTGGCACGTGTCACATACAACTTTCCACCTGAGAACAGGAATCAATCTCTGCTTCCAACCTTCCCACTGTTTCTCCCATTTGCCCGTCTCCCTGTCTCGTTTCATTACTGTCTGAATAAAGTGTAAAACCACCTTAAAAATATGTTGAAAAAAATTATTAGCATACTTAAAATTTCATCCCACAAAAAACTCAAAGTAAGAAAGTTGTAAATTTTGGAGTGTTCATTTAATGTTCAAAGTATCCTGAATACACTTGACCAGTTTTTTATTTATTTTTTAAAATACATTGTCGACCCTGGTTATAGGCCTAATATGTAAAATTGCAGGAAATGAGCTTTAAAACAGTAAATGTTCCTGGGAGAGGACCCCTAGTCCCCCCGTCTAGGGGTTGTGCAAGGGGGCAATGAAATTCACATAGCATACCTCACCCAAGCTTTCTACAAAAGTTGGCAGCCCTGATTTTGGTAGCCTTGTGAAACCAGACTGACCGCTGCACTCACGTTTCGTAACAGTTCTTGTGAAATCAGGCTGGTTTAACGATGCTAACATTTTGGCAATGTTCTTTGGCTTTCACACGACTCTGTTAAAAATGTATATTGATGAAACCAGTCGATTGGTTTGGTCCCCTGGTTAAACACTCCAAAATGGAAGCTTCTCCAACACAGCCCCTTCCTTCCGGGCAGTACATCAATATTCTGCATAAAATGTTTACTGCAGACCTTGGTCAAATACATATTTATTTTCTGTTGATTACCCAAGGTGTGTTTGATTTTGAGTCCAGTGTGAGTCCAGTGTGCTGGGTAAGCAACATTGCCTAAACAAACACTGATGTTTGCAGAGAGATAAGAGCTGCCGGGAATTTTGGTTCAAATGATCGATCAGTAATAACACAACACACATGCTTACAAATCAGCTAAATCGCAAACCCTTCCCCAGTTATTGGTGGGTAGGATGGCTCAATCTTCTGTTAGGTCCAAGATTACAACCAATCCAAGATTACAACCAATTGACTACAGCATTACCTCAAATGGAGGAAGCAGGTGGCAGCGGGAGGAGGTAGGGAACTGGTCTGTCTGCCCAATATAAAAGATCAAAACTGATGGAGGAACAAAAATAGCCAAATAGGAAAGTATAACAGTTTCATTTGAGGACCAGGATTTTGACAGCTGTGGCATACAGATTGCAAAATAACTGGGAAGAGATGTTTGATGTACCGATTCCATGGCACAGGGTGTATGAGTTGATATATAGAAACAGGATTGTGTCGAGGCACGGATCTGGGGAAGGGTACCAAACAATTTCTGCAGCATCGAAGGTCTCCAAGAACACAGTTGGCTCCATCATTCTTAAATGGAAGAAGATTGGAACAACGAAGACTCTTCCTAGAGCTGGCCGCCCGGCTAAACTGAGCAATCTCTGTGGAGATGGGAGAACCTTCCAGAAGGACATCCATTTCTGCAGCATTCCACCAATCAGGCCTTTATGGTAGTGTGTGGCCAGACAGAAGCCACTCCTCAGTAAAAGGCACATGACAGCCTGTCAAAAAAGACCTGTTTTTGCTTTGTCATTATGCGGTATTGTGTGTAGATTGATGAGGAGAAAAAAAACAATTGAATCCATTTTAGAAGAAGGCTGTAACGTTACAAAATGTGGGAAAAAGTCAAGGGGTCTGAATACTTTCCGTATGCACTGTATGAATCCTATTGTTTTTCTCTTAAAGATTATCATAGTTAAATGTCCAGTGTGCTGGCTGGGCGAATTTTGCACTTGTGGAAATTCCCTTGGTTCACTTGTCTGCTAACCCAAGAGCACTTCAACGTTTTGAGAGGAAAATACACATTTAAACCCCAAGTTTGGTACATAGTAAGTATTCTACAGTAGCAGGATAGCTCCTTTGTATTGAATGTGTACTAAATAAAAAGTTACAGAACTGCTGTCAACGTTTTTGTTTGGATTGTTCTTTTCTTTCAACGTTCTTTCAACGTTTGGGAATTTATGTGGAAAATTGGCAACATCATTTTAGCTTTGCAGTGTGGTGTGCGTATTAATACACTCTTCAACTTTGTGTATTTAATAATAAAAATTCATAGTGGTGATCAAGTTTGGAATAACCTGACAAACCACTGCAGCACCCTGCCTGCACCCCCTACTTTCTGAAACCAGGAGTCTTAACTACTGGATTTAATCTGAGACACGCTTATTAACGCAGCTGTTCTAGAAAGCCAACAATTTGCCTTTTAAAGGTAATTTCCCCAGCGTTCACTGAATTTGCATTCATGGTAATCGCTGTGGATGTTGGCTTAAGCGTAAATGTCCTTTAATACAGTACACGCGTTATCGAATGCCTAGCGCAGCTGTGCTATAGTGTGGCTTGGATAGAATCCCAGCCTTACACTTACTAGGCTAGTGGCCAATCCAAAAAGGGCTTTAGTTTCTGAGATACCTGAGGTAGAACAAAACACAACCATGTCTCTTATTTCTCACATTTATGAACTAAAACACCCCCTAAACTAAAAAAAAAGTGCTTCGTAAGCTTTTTTAACCCAATATTGCAAGCTCTGAAATTGATAAAATGTGGAATACAAGTAGTCAGTTGTCTGCCCTACATACACAAACAAACTGCATTACATCAATTTTTCCATTATTAAAGTGGCTGGAGTTGAGTCAGTATGTTGGCAGCAGCCACTCAATGTTAGTGGTGGCTGTTTAACAGTCTGATGGCCTTTAGATAGAAGCTCGCGATACATAGCCCCATCCATCCTCCCCTCAATACAGTGCAGTCGTCCTGTCCCCCTTGCACGGGAAAAAAAAAAAGCATCCCCAAAGAATGATGTTTCCACCTCCATGCTTCACAGTTGGGATGGTGTTCTTGGGGTTGTACTCATCCTTCTTCCTCCAAACACGGCGAGTGGAGTTTAGACCAAAAAGCTCTATTTTTGTCTCATCATACCACATGACCTTCTCCCATTCCTCCTCTGGATCATCCAGATGGTCATTGGCAAACTTCAGACGGGCCTGGACATGTGCTGGCTTGAGCAGGGGGACCTAGCGTGCGCTGCAGGATTTTAATCCATGACGGCGTAGTGTGTTACTAATGGTTTTCTTTAAGACTGTGGTCCCAGCTCTCTTCAGGTCATTGACCAGGTCCTGCCGTGTAGTTCTGGGCTGATCCCTCACCTTCCTCATGATCATTGATGCCCCACGAGGTGAGATCTTGAATGGAGCCCCAGACCGAGGGTGATTGACCGTCATCTTGAACTTCTTCCTTTTTGTAATAATTGCGCCAACAGTTGTTGCCTTCTCACCAAGCTGCTTGCCTATTGTCCTGTAGGCCATCCCAGCCTTGTGCTGGTCTACAATTTTATCCCTGATGTCCTTACACAGCTCTCTGGTCTTGGCCATTGTGGAGAGGTTGGAGTCTGTTTGATTGAGTGTGTGGACAGGTGTCTTTTATACAGGTAACGAGTTCAAACAGGTGCAGTTAATACAGGTAATGAGTGGAGAACAGGAGGGCTTCTTAAAGAAAAACTAACAGGTCTGTGAGAGCCGGAATTCTTACTGGTTGGTAGGTGATCAAATCTTATGTCATGCAATAAAATGCGAATGAATTACTTAAAAATCGTACAATGTGATTTTCTGGATTGCTGGCACTGTGCCACTCAGGAGGCCTACATCTGTCTTTTGATGTTGTGGCTATTGTAATCTGCTCTAAGGAAAACAAATGGGCTCAGACATAAGAATGAGATGTTTTTGGGTCCAAGGTTCCTTGAACGGATTTTGTATTTTCTTTGGGGCTACATTGCCTCAAATCCAATATCGCTGCCATAATACCATTTCATTAAAGTTAAATCACGTGTAAATATCAATTTTGTACAACTCACGCCCATAAAGACTGTTTTGGTGTTAATAAAATTTTATCAAATATATTGAAAATTAAATAACACAATAGGAACAGAGCCCCAGCTGTTTCCAGCGACGCCGCTCTGCCGTGGGGAGGTGTGTGGCCCCTACCTCCATGGGTTCAGGCTCTGCCTCAGGACGGCCAAAGGAGGAGGGAGAGAGGCGAAGTGGGGCGCTGACGCTCCTGAAGAAGGTTGTCCAGACGGATGGCCAGCGTATCCAAGGAAAGGTTATCGGCTCGGCACGCCAACCCTGTCTGGACCTCCTCACCCAGTCCACTTCGGAATAGGGAGTGGAGTCCCGGCTCATTCCATCCGCTGGAGGCTGCCACGGTCCGGAAGGTGAGGTCTTGGCACCCTGCCGGAGTGGGAGTAATCGTTTACCTCCCTATCTGCTCTCCAGTGGATGCTCGAAGACTACCCTTAACAGAGCCATGAACCTCTCGTATGAACCCAGCTCTTCCTCTTTCCCAGACGGCCGTAGCCCACTACAACACCCACCCGGTCAGCTGGGAAATTACCGTGGCAGCCTTGGACCTCTCAGGGGTGGGGACTCCCGTCTGATGGGCGAAACAGAGAGAGCACTGGAGTAGGATGGAGTCCTGTCATACTTGTCCAGGAGTGACATTCGGGCATCGTTGACCTAGGCGGACTGCTGGATAGGATGGGAGATTGGCTCGCTGGGACAACTCGTGGTAGGAGGCCCTCTGCTAGTTGGAGGTGAATCTTCTCGGGTGGCGTGGAGGCGGTGGAGGACGCAGAGGACCTCATCCATAGCCACACCCAGTTGCACCAGCTGATCGTGGTGTTGACGGAGTAGGTGTCCCTGCTTCCGCATTTTTAGGCAGTAATCTTTATTGAGCGGGAGTAGGTATGACACAGTGTCTGTTGGAGAGCAGACTGGACCAGGTTTTCCTTGAGTATTATTCCTGTGCTTGCCTCTATTCCATTTCTAATATATGGATTTCATGACTGGGAATACAGATATGCATCTGTTGGTCAATGATACCTTTTCAAAAAAGTTAGCGCCGTGGATCAGAAAACCAGTCAGTATTTGGTGTGACCACTATTTGCCTCATGCAGCATGATACAGTACATCTCCTTCGCATATAGTTGATTAGGCTTTTGATTGTGGCCTGTGGAATGTTGACCCACTCCTCTTCAATAGCTGTGCGAAGTCGATGAATATTGGCGGGAACTGGAACACGATGACGTACACGTCGATCCAGAGCATCCCAAACTGGCTTAATGGGTGACATGTCTGGTGAGTATGCAGGCCATAGAAGAACTGGGACATTTTCAGCTTCCAGGAATTGTGTACGGATGTGACATGGGGCTGTGCATTATCATGATGAAACATGAGGGGATGGCGGTGGATGAATGGCACGACAATGGGTCTCAGGATCTCGTCATGGTATCTTTCATTCAAATTGCCTTCGATAAAATGTAATTGTCTTCGTTGTCTGTAGCTTATGCCTGCCCATACCATAACCCCACCAACACTATGGGGCACTCTGTTCACAACGTTTATATCAACCAACCGCACGTCCACACAATACCATCTGCCCAGCACAGTTGAAACCGGAATTCATCCGTGAAGAGCACACCTCTCCAGCGTGCCAGTGCCCATCGAAGGTGAGCATTTGCCAACTGAAGTCGGTTACGACACCGAACTGCAGTCAGGTCAAGACCCTGGTGAGGACGACGAGCACGCAGATGAGCTTCCCTGATAAGGTTTATGACAGTTTGTGCAGAAATTCTTTGGTTGTGCAAACCCATAGTTTCATTAGATGTCCGGGTGGCTCGTCTCGCAGGTGAAGAACCCGGATGTCAAGGTCCTGGGCTGGTGTGGTTACACTTCGTCTGCGGTTGTGAGGCCAGTTGGACATACTGCCAAATTCTCTAAAATGACATGGTAGAGAAATTAACATTGAATTCTCTGGCAACAGCTCTGGTGGAGATTCCTGCAGCCAGCATGCCAATTGCACGGTCCCTCTAACCTTCAGACATCTGTGCCATTATGATGTGACATAACTGCACATTTTAGAGTGGCCTTTTATTGTCCCCAGCACAAGGTGCACCTGTGTAATGATCATGCTGTTTAATAAGCTTCTTGATTTCCACACCTGTCAGGTGGATGGATTATCTTGGCAAAGGAGAAATGCTCACTAACAGGGATGTAAACAAATTTGAGCACAAAATTTGAGAAATACGCTTTTTGTGCGTATGGAAAAAAATTTACGATCTTTGATTTCAGCTCATAAAACATGGGACCAACACTTAAATGTTGCATTTATATTTTTGTTTATGTATAATTTGTAAAAATGTCTAAAAACACAATTCCACTTTGACATTATGGGATATTATGTGTAGATCAGTGAAACAAAATATACATGTAATAAATGTTTAATTCATAATTGCAAGAGTGTGGGCAGAACAAATCAAATCCACAGATGAACCATTGACTGAAAAAAATGAGTTTCCAGTGTCTGAGCCCACTTGTTTTCCTTCGAGCCGATTAGATTACAATAGCCACAACATCAAAAAAACATGTGTAACTGTTTGTATTTTCGTCAGACAGGAGGACCAGTGAATGAGAGCAAATTTGCCTTGGAAAATTGTCTAGTAAGCAAGTACCAAAAAGTAAAGCTTACATTCATCATAAATATTCATGCTAGATATTTTCACCTATTGTATCTCTGTGTTTCCAGGTCTATATTTCCAAGATAAAATAAGATATCTTAGTGCTATGTGTATGTAGTGCATATGACTGACAACTTTTATTACATTAGTTTGTGTTTCCCATCACCCCTCAACACTAATTATTCTGCACTTTTTGAGTTTAGGTGCAGGGGGGTTGTCACAGTATCTATCAATTTAACCCCTTTTGCAGTAAAACATTTCTACACAACCATCCATTTCATAAATGGGGAGACATTAGGGACGTGAAAAAACATGTTTTTTATTTTGTTCTACCTCGAGTCGGATAATCTAAAAAATAAACAAAATGGGGGCTTTCCCACTAGCCTTTCACATAACAAACACTGCTTTCAGAGAGAGATAAGAGCTGCTGTTGTTGAAACGATCAATCAGTAAACACACACACACACACACACCAGCTAAGTCATAAAACATTACCAAGTATTGGTGGGCAAGTAGGGCTCAATCATCTATTTGGTCAAAGTTAAGTTTAGTACAAAAACCTACTTAGCCTATTGTTTTTCTTTGAAAGAGTCTCTCATTTGAACTCCTTCACACATTCATTTAATTTATCTAGCCAACCGGTTTCCCAAGTCCAAGTTTTTTAATATACCCACATGGCATTTTAAGCACTGACACACTTACAGTAGGTATAGACTTAACAGCAATAAATAAACAATTACACACAGTTAAGATGAAAAGACTCAAAGTCTCATTAATTAGGTGGCAGAAGTAGGGTTTAAGGGTGTCTCGTACTGTATCTCTCTGTTCCCGGAACAAATACAGGGTGGGAGGGTGAGCATGTTGTCTGGCGCTCGCCCAAAAGGGGAGGGTCAAGAGCGGAACTGAGGGAAAATGCAACGATAAAAGCTTGAGGCTGGGTGGGGCTAATTAATTTGGACTTGAATCAGACCCACGTTATGCTGGTGGAGCTGGTGTTGCTGGCCGCTGTGGCTCTGTCTCTCCCTATCCTCTCCAATGGTGAAGTGCTGTGAGTACATCATAAATAAGATCGTTTTCAATGTGGTCGAACATTTGGTCCCACAATTCTGAAGGCAATACATCAGCCATCATTCCTAGAATTGTCATGGTAAACGTGTCATAGAAACATTGATGAATAATAAATATTACTTCTAAAAATGGTAGTATTAAGAGATAGATTTCCATCCAATTGGAGACAGATTTTCATGCGAAATTCTAAAATCCGCTTAAAGGAATGTTGCGGATAAAATTGACTTTTTGTGGATAAAAATCAGGGTGTAATGATGTAGCGCACACAATGTACTTTTTTGCTTAAGTTTTCATGTACAAAATCTAAATCTAAAGTTCAATATTTTTCCATTGCATTTTCAACAGTACCAATAGTTTTGTCACAAAAACTGTTGCGTTAAATAGCAAATGTGCCTAATCTTGTTTTGGCACATGTACTCTAGACCAGTGGTTCTCAACTGGTTTTGCCTGGGGACCCAAAATTGACAATGACAATTGAGTCGTGACCCAATATTATGGACTGTTGTATTGCAGCTATATTTTGTAATGTTGTATTGCAGCTACCTTCTTGGACAGGCTTCACTTGCAAAATAGACTGTCTCAACGGGCTACTATTATGGTATAAAAGAAAGTCATTACACAGCCATATTAACTGAGAAAACATTTATTATCAATTCAAGAGAATAAGCCATTTAATTAGGCGACCAGTTCAGGAGTGGGTGTAATAAATGATCAGATTCAGAATATGACATCGAAACCAGTCCAATTATGTTAATGAACAGTAACACATAGCAGTGTTTAAAATAGAAACAACAACAATCATTAGGATTTCGTAATCAGCAATTACCATATGAATAGCTTCACAACCTTGAAGGTGTCAATTTTTAACCAGTTCAATAAAAGTAATAAAAGTTTTTTTTTTTTTTTTTAAGTAAAAATAAAAGTAAAGTCAGTAATAATTAACATACTGAACAATAACTAATTTACCTGTTTATCTGTGCTTGACAAGATCCTGTTTAACAGTTTTTTTCAGTGTGTCGCTGTGTGCTTTGTTGATCAGAATCTGAATCTCGAAATCAGCATTTGGGAAACATGTCAATCGTCCCGTTAGAAATATGATTTGCCCAAAGGGTAAGCTTCATCTTGAAAGCATCCACGTTGTCCCTCTGTTCAAGTCGATTGTGCCCCGGTCCCTTGCGTTGACACTTTGAGCGAATTCAGATTCAAAAAAATATCCGCCAGGTCGGCAAACTTTGTGAGCTACTCCTCTCAATCGAAATGTTCAGCCAGATGTAACTTGTTCTCCGAAAAAAACGCAGCAATCTCCGCTTGAAGTGGGTATGTGTGGGGTGAGAATCGTTATTGTTTTGGTCAGTGAGTATGTGCAGCGTGAAAATGTAGCTAGCCATTTCATCACTGCGGAAGTGCTGCACGTGGGGGGTCGTGACCCCCCAGTTGAGAATCACTGCTCTAGCCAACAGCTCGCAGATACAGTGCGGATAGGCTAGTCTAGATGATGAGATTATTATGGATAAGAGCAATAATATTTTTATTTGTCATCATATCGCCAGAATAAGACCCTCAATATTTATTGTAATGGATCATCAAGATCACTGTGCACTTTCACCACCCTGTGAAGTTCATCATCATTTATTTCATCAGTAGCCTAATAAACAGTATGGTTTCCCGAGTCATAGTGGGAGGACCTCACACCATATCTTCACGTGACTCCAAGTTAAGTACGATATGATGGTTATTATATATAATATATTTTACTGACACAAAAAGACCACACCATGTCAAACAAACAAATGACCTGTTTGCATTTTATAAAATTATATCGAAACTTCCCGTTTCCGTCACAGCTGTTGTGATTTTTTATTTCATATGATTTGACTTTACTTGCATAAGATCTGTGGTTGGAAACGTGATTAGTGCCATACAACTTGTTTACCAGTTACTGTGCATGGGTTGTGAATGTATTCACGTTTTGTTTGCATGGTCACTGCAGGTACCATAATGTTATGACACACCAATGACATTTTTATTTCCTGCAATTACACAAAAAAGTACAATATTTTATAAAAAAAGGAGGGGGGAAATTCTTAAAAGGGATTGTTCACTTTTTAAATCAAAGGGGAAGTTCAGGATTTTACAACTTAAGAGGATCCTCACCCTAAAAGTAGTCTATGGGCCCGAAGAAACTGTAATCTATGGTTTAGTTGTCTTTAAACAACCTCTACAAACATCGTCTTTGTTTAACCACCGTCTTGACTAGAGGTCGACCGATTATGATTTTTCAACGCCGATACCGATTATTGGAGGACCAAAAAAAGCCGATACGGATATTAAAATCTGCCAATTTTTTAAAATATGTATTTGTAATCATGACAATTACAACAATACTGAATGAACACTTATTTTAACTTAATATAATACATAAATAAAATCAATTTAGCCTAAAATATAATGAAACATGTTCAATTTGGTTTAAATAATGCAAAAACAAAGTGTTGGAGAAGAAAGTAAAAGTGCAATATGTGCCATGTAAAAAAGCTAGCATTTAAGTTCCTTGCTCAGAACATGAGAACATATGAAAGCTGGTGATTCCTTTTAACAGGAGTCTTCAATATTCCCAGGTAAGAAGTTTTAGGTTGTAATTATTATAGGAATTATAGCACAATTTCTCTCTATATGACTTGTATTTCATATACCTTTGACTATTGGATGTTCTTATAGGCACTTTAGTATTGCCAGTGTAACAGTATAGCTTCCGTCCCTCTCCTCGCCCCTACCTGGGCTCGAACCAGGAACACATCGACAACAGCCACCCTCGAAGCAGCGTTACCCATCGCTCCACAAAAGCCGCGGCCCTTGCAGAGCAACAACTACTTCAAAGTCTCAGAGCGAGTGATGTCACCGATTGAAACACTTTTAGCGCACACCCCGCTAACTAGCTAGCCATTTCACATCGGTTACACCAGCCTAATCTCGGGAGTTGATAGGCTTGAAGTCATAAACAGCTCAATGCTTGAAGCACAGCGACCAGCTGCTGGCAAAACACACAAAATTGCTGTTTGAATGAATGCTTACGAGCCTGCTGGTGCCTACCATCGCTCAGTCAGACTGCTCTATCAAATCATAGACTTAGTTATAACATAATAACACAGAAATACGAGCCTTAGGTCATTAATATGGTCGAATCTGGAAACTATCATCTCGAAAACAAGACGTTTATTCTTTCAGTGAAATATGGAACCGTTCTGTATTTTATCAAACGGGTGGCATCCATAAGTCAAAATATTCCTGTTACATTGCACAACCTTCAATGTTATGTCATAATTACGTAAAATTCTGGCAAATTAGGCGGCCCAAACTGTTGCATATACCCTGACTCTGCGTGCAATGAACGCAAGAGAAGTGACACAATTTCACCTGGTTAATATTGCCTGCTAACCTGGATTTCTTTTAGCTAAATATGCAGGTTTAAAAATATATACTTCTGTGTAATCGGTCGACCTCTAGTCTTGACCTCTGAATGCTCGGCTATGAAAAGCCAACTGACATTTACTCCTGAGGTGCTGACCTATTGCACCCTCTACAACCACTGATTATTATTTGACCCTGCTGGTCCTCTATGAACGTTTGAACATATTGAAGAACGATCTGGCTTTAATGGCCATGCACTCTTATAATCTCCACTTGACACAGCCAGAAGAGGACTGGCCACCCCTCGGAGCCAGGTTCCTCTAGGTTTCATCCTAGGTTCCCAACTTTTCTAGGGAGTGTTCCCTAGCTACTGTGCTTCTACATCTGCATTACTTCCTCTTTTGGGGTTTTAGGCTGGGTTCTGTGTAAGCACTTTGTGACATCTGCTGACTGATGTAAAAAGGGCTTTATAAATACATTTGATTGACGGACAGTTGCGCCTATCAATGGCCAAATCAACTGAAATCAACTACATATTTGGTTGCCAAAAAACATATTCTGTTTATAGGATTTTTCAACCCAAAGTTTGCATAGAGGTGTCAGTGAAGCATTAGCCTACTAGACATGCCAGAATGGTTGAATAAGTCTACTGGTTTGGAACCTTGTTCAGGGGTAATGCATTTCTCAGCAGTTTACTACATTTTGCTATACTTTATGAATGGCGTGAGAAATGGGAACTAGAAATGGATTCTTATGCTGTTCCAAACACAGCATGTTTCTGCAGACAGATTCCCCAAAAAACACACACGCAGACAGATGCATGTACACATTGATCAGATGTCAGTCATTCCATAACAAAAAGGTCTAGCCTGTGATTCAGTGCAAGGTGTGTTATCGTGTGGTGCACTGAACAGCCAACAATATGCCTTTTAAAGGCATTTTTACCAACGTTCATGGAGATCACATTCATGGTAAACGCTGCCCATGTCAGCTCAACTGTAAATTACCTTTAAAGTGTGTTATAGTGTGCTGTGACGTGCCCTGAATTACATCCCGGGCTTAGTCAAGCACAAATCAATATTCCACCCTCCATATTTTGAATCATCCTTTCCCCTCTCTTCATCACTGCAGGTATGTCATGTCTGCTCCTAACCCTATACGGGTGGGTAGCATGGAAAGGGTCTTTGTTGAAGCTCAAGGTTACTCAGGGGATGACTTCAATGTCCAAATCAAGGTGATGGACTTCCCTGCGCACGATAAATCGCTTTACACCACAAGTGTGTCCCTGAATTCAGTGAACAAATACCAGGCACTTAAGGACATTCAAGTAAGTCTTTATACATGTTTCCTCACATAAATTAAATGGCTTCAGAAAGAATTCACACCCCTTGACTTTTTCCACATATTATGATACAGACTGAATAAAATAAAAAAAATTGTCACTGGCCTACCCCAAAGTGGAATTATGTTTTTTGAAATGTTTACAAATTAATTAATAAAACAGGTAAAAGCTGATATGTCTTGAGTCAATAAGTATTCAACCCCTTCCTTATAGCAAACCTAAAGTTCAGGAGTAAAAATAATAACATAATAAGTTGCAGCTGCACAATTCACTTTTTGTCCTGAATACAAAGTGTTATGTTTGTGGCAAATCCAATACAAGACATTACTAAGTACTACTCTCCATATTTTCAAGCATAGTGAAGTCTGCATCACGTTATGGGTATGCTTGTAATCATTAAGGACTTTTTCAGGATAAAAAGGAAACGGAATGGAGCTAAGCACAGGCAAAATCCTAGAGGAAAATCAAGCTCGTCTTTGAGCCTTTCTACACAGGTCTTCCAGTCCCTTTCTGCTACTGGACAGCTAAGCTGTTTACCAGTGTATACAACAAGAGTAAACAGAAATCCAACAGGCTTGTCCTTACTGGGGTCAGGTCAACGGCCAAGTAATGTCCGTTAGGTTCCTGTCCAGCCACCACCCAACCTCCAAACGAATTATGTTCAGGTGTGTTCAATTAGGCTCATACCCTTCCGGGCCATCCTCTCTCCTGGCCAGCAGATGTAGCCAACGAGGCCATTGTCCACAGAGGATTTCGATGGGACAAGGCGTCTGCATTTCCTTGTTTTAACCCGGACCTGTGGACAACAGAGAAACAATACTGTTGGAGTCAGAGAGACCACCTGGTCACTATCGTTGGTTTCCTTGTTCCTGGACATCCAGACTAGAGGAGCATGGTCCATGACCAGAGTGAAGTGTCGTCCTAGGAGGTAGTACTTTAACTTCTTCAATGCCCACTGCACCGCTAGGCACTCTTTTATTTGGTTTCTCGGGGCAACAGTTTCCGGCTGATATATGATGGGATGCTCCTCCCCTTGTACCACTTGTGACAAGACCGCTCCCACCCCTGTGTCGGAGGCATCAGTCTGGACCACAATCTCTCTCCCAAAGTCCGGCATCACCAATACCAGTCCGGAGCACAGGGCCTCCTTCAAGTTCTGGAAGGCTTCTTCCGCTTTGTCAGTCCACCCGACCCCGTTAGGCTGGGTCGTTTTTGGTCAGGTCTGTGAGTTGACAAGCTACAATTGCATAGTTAGGAATGAACCTACGGTAATAGCTGGTTAGCCCCTCAAAGGTTTTTACCTGAGACTTGGTTTGGGGCCGTGGCCACTGTCGGATGGCTTGAACTTTCTTCTCTTGCGGTTTGACGTTGCCCCTCCTGACGATAAAGCCCAGGTATTCTGCTTCCTCAAGTCCCAGTCTGCATTTTTTTTGCATTGGCGGTTAGACCTGCTCTGCGTAGAGCCTCCAAGACAGTGTTGAGCTGCTCAGTTGAGATATCCAGTTAGGGCTGTACACAATCATGTCATCCAAATATGCTGCCGAGTACTCAGTGTGGGGTCTCAGGACCCTACTCCTTAGTAAGATCCAGGGTGCTGATATATCGGGTGTATATATTGAGCCTTTCTACAGAGGTCTTCCGGTCCCTCTCTGCTACCGGACAGCTATGCTGTTTACCGGCGTATCCAACAAAAGAAAACTGAAATCCAACAGGCTTGTCCTTACTGGGGTCAGGTCTACAGCCAAGTAACGTCCGGTAGGTTCCTGTCCAGTTGGGCTCGATATCCCTCCCAGTATTGGAGGGCCCTGCATGTCAGCTCTTGCTGCTCCAGACCAAACACAGATCTGGCCAAAGCTAGGTTAAAACAGCCACCACCCAACTTCCAATCTAATTTTGGGGCTCCCGAGAGGCGCAGCGGTCTAAGGCACTGCGTCTCAGTGCTAGAGGCGTCATTACAGACACCCTGGTTTGAATCCAGGCTGTATCACAACCGGCTGTGATTGGGCGGCGTCCAGGTTTGGCCGGTGTAGGCCGTCATTGTAAATAAGAATTTGTTCTTAACTGACTTGCCTAGTTAAATAAAGGTTACCTTTACAAGGCTCTTACCCTTCCAGGCCATCCTCTCTCCTGGCCAGCAGATGTAGGCAACGAGCAGGAATATTCCGGCCTTCACACACCCACCCTCTAAGCTCCATCACATTCTAAAAACATGTTTTTACTTTGCCATTATGGGATATTGTGTGTAGATGGGTGAGAAAAATATATATATTTAGTCAATTTCAAATTCAGGCTGTAACACAAAATGTAGAATAAGTCAAGGGGTATGAATACTCTCTGAAGGCACTGTATCTTCATATAAGATATTAATTTCACAATTTTACCTATGGTTGTGTACTTTGCACAAAAAATCACTTGTGTTTTCTCATCAGATCCCGGAGAGACTTGGCTTCCTTGAGGACTACACAGGGACCCAGTATGTGTACCTGCTCGCTGAGTTCCCAAGCCACAAGCTTGAAAAAGTAGTCCTGGTCTCCTTTCAAACCGGCTACATATTTATACAAACGGACAAAACCATTTACACGCCGGAAAGTAAAGGTATGGCTGAGCCCACTGACCTAAAGCCTTCGAATTAGCATCGCTCAGCAACCACCTATGCTCGGGGGCGGACTGGGACCAGAAATCGGCCCTGGTATTCCTAACACACCGGCCCATTTTTTTTGCTCGAGTCCCCCACACAGTCCATATTTTTTTTCTTGGGGCCCCCATTATTAGCCAGATAATGGTCATTTAGCGCAAAAAAAAACAAGTTAAACAGGCCCACTGGGCTAAAAATGGACCGACCCAGTCTGCCCCTGTGAATCAATTTGATTAATTTGGGTCAGGTCGAAACTCACATGAAACATTCATGGACATTTAGCTAGCTAGCTGGGAGATGAACATTGGGGTGTTACTTTACCTGAAATGCATTTTTTTTTACCAGATCTTTGTAGAATTTTGACCCGCAGTCAAAATCGTGTTTCTCTACTTAATCCACAGATAAAAAGGTGTTACTCTATAAAAACCTAACATCTTAAACTACATTCTTAGTGTATTAATTCAGTAACATTGTTTCAGTTAAATACAGAGTCTTCGCCTTAAACGCCGGTTTAGAGCCTGTAACAGATAGCATCAATGTGGAAATTATGGTAAGTAAGTCCTCATATTAAATGTAACTGCATTGACGCATTGATGCATATGGCCAGTTGTCAAAATAGGTATTTTCTGACGTTACTCATGTTTACAACTGTCAGTCTTGAGTAGTAACAGATTAATTATCTGTGATCCATTTATGTTAGTCTTTCACATTTCATGTATATTATTTATTTATAGAACCCTGATGGAATCACCTTACTGCAGGAAGATTTCAAACCAGATAATGGGATGGCATCTAAAGTCTTCAGTGTCCCAGAAATCACCAGGTTTGTTTTTGCTATTCAATCATCCTAACACACTTATCGGGAAAACGTTTGCCTGTGAACTCTTCTGCTCTCATTCTCTTTTTATATAGCTTTGGAAACTGGAAAGCGGTGGCCAAGTTCAAGAATAGCCCACATAAGAACTTCACTGCAGATTTCGAGGTGAAAGAATATGGTAAGAAGGGTATTGGTTTTGGGTGGCCTTTTATTAAAAGGACAATTACGCCACTTTTCAACCTCATATTCATTTCCAGTCTACATATGTGAAAATGGCACGTTTCTATGATCTGTGGTTAAAAAGATAAGAAAAGAATGTTCCTAAAAAATGCTTCTCTATGACATAAAAGTAGGATTAAAAGTAAGAAAAACAGTGATTTTCAAAACCTGTTTCTAGCCAGATGGAGGGTATTTTCTTTCTCCCCACATCACTGAAAATCTCATGATTGAAAATCACTTAAAAAAAAAATAATTTTTAATCTCTGATGTCATTGGGAATATTTTTTGTTTGTTCTTTCTATAAAAGATAGAAATGCACCGTTTTCAATGAGATGAAAAGAGGTGGAATTGCCCTTTAAGAACAGGCCTCGCTTGTCTAGGACGGAGTGTTTGTACAGTGTTTGTACAGAGTAAATAGGGCCTATGTAAACTACATGAACTGAACAAAAATATAGACCAACATGCAACAATTTAAAAGATTTTACTGAGTTACAATTCATATAAGGAAATCAGTCAATTGAAATAAATTCATTAGGCCCTAATCTATGGATTTCACATGACTGGGAATGCTGATACAGTGCATTCGGAAAGTATTCAGACCCCTTGACTTTTCCCACATTTTGTTACGTTACAGCCTTATTCTAAAATTTATTAAATCTTTTTTTCCCCTCATCAATCTATACCCAATACCCCATAATGACGAAGGAAAAACAGGTTTTTAGAAACTCTGGAGCTTTGTCAGAGTGAACATAGGGTTCTTGGTCACCTCCCTGACCAAGGCCCTTCTCCCCCGATTGCTCAGTTTGGCCGGGCGGCCAGGTATAGGAAGAGTCTTGGTGGTTCCAAACTTCTTCCATTTAAGAATGATGGAGGCCACTGTGTTCTTGGGGAACTTCAATGCTGCAGAAATAGATATAGACAGGTGTGTGCCTTTCCAAATCATGTCCAATCAATTGAATTTACCACAGGTGGACTCCAATCAAGTTGTAAAAACATCTCAAGTATGATCAATGGAAACACGCACCTGAGCTAAATTTCGAGTCTAATAGCAAAGGGTCTGAACACTTATGTAAATAAGGTATTTCTGTTTTTATTTTAAATACATTTACAAAAATGTCTAAAAACCTGTTTTCGCTTTGTCATTATGGGGTATTGTGTGTAGATTAAGGCTGTAACATAACAAAATGTAGAAAAAGTCAAGGGGTCTGAATACTTTCCAAATACACTATGCATCTGTTGGTCACAGATACCTTCAAAAAAAGATTGGTGCGTGGATCAGAAAACCCATCCGTATCTTGTGTGACCAACATTTGCCTCGTGCAGCGCGACACATCTCCTTCGCATAGAGTTGATCAGGCTGTTGATTGGAATGTTGTCCCACTCCTCTTCAAAGGCTGTGCGAAGTTGCTGGATATTGGCGGAACTGGAACACGCTGTCGTACACGTCAATCCAGAGCATCCCAAACATGCCCAATGGGTGATATTGAGCATGGAAGAACTTGGACATTTCAGCTTCCAGGAATTGTGTACAGATCCTTGTGTACAAGTCACTTTGTTCACAACGTTGACATCAGCAAACCACTCGCCTACACAACGCCATACATGCTGTCAGCCATCTGCCAGGTACAGTTGAAACTGGGATTCATCCGTGAAGAGTACACTTCTCCAGCGTGCCAGTGGCCATCGAAGGTGAGCATTTGCCCACTGAAGTCGGTCACAACGCCAAACTGCAGTCAGTGCAGGATCCTGGTGAGGACGATGAGAATGCAGATGATTTTCTGTGAGACGGTTTCTGACAGTTTGTGCAGAAATTCTTCAGCAAATCCATAGGTTCATCAGCTATGTGGGTGGATGGTGTTCTGACAGAGTGAAAAACTAACGGACAACTAGTCAAAGCTCAAACCAAGTTTATTCACCCACTGGGTCAAACAGCTGAAAATACATGTTTACACAGGCACATATATTTATACCCTCCTTCTAGGCGGAGTCTCCTCCTTGCACCTCTAGACAGCCAATACATCTCTGTCGCTAGGCAGGAATTTAAGTGGGGACTGTTACTTCTCACTTCATCTGACCTGACCGTGGCCCACATTCCTCACTCCTCCCTAATCCACGGCTATACAACCTTATCAGTGACTGAAACCAGACTGTTACTCTTTGCCTCTCTCCATAGGATACATGAGATTTGACAAAAACAGAATGTAAGCAATATGAGATCAGGAGCAGGAGACCGAGTCAATGCCATAGCTATTCTCACGGCAATCGCTGTATGGACAGAATGTAAACTTTCTGCACTCCCCTTTCTCACTCAGTAGATTTCCATACACCCAGTTCTAATATAATTCTAGATGAATAAGGATATTTTAAGTTAGAATCCAACACTTAAGAAGCCAGGTGTGAAGGTCCTGGGGTTGGCATGGTTACATGTGGTCTGCAGTTGTGAGGCCGGTTGGACGTACTGCCAACTAATCTGAAACGACGTTGGAGGCCGCTTATGGTAGAGAAATGAACATTCATAAATTCTCTGGCAACAGCTCTGGTGGACATTCCTGCAGTGCAACACTCCCTCAAAACCTGAGACATCTGTGTTGTGTGACAAAACGGCACATTTTAGTGACCTTTTATTGTCCCCAGCAAAGGCTTCTTGATATGCGGATGGATTATTTGACAATGGAGAAATGCTCACTAACATGGATGTAAACACATTATTGAACAACATTTTCGAAGAAATATGGTCTTTGTGTGTTTGTAAAATGTTTAGGATCTTTTATTTCAGCTCATGAAACATGAGACCAACCCTTTACATGTTGCGTTTATATTTTTGTTCTGTAAATTAATTCATAACTAACTTCCTATCTAGTTCTACCCAGCTTTGAAGTCAAATTGACAGTGAGCAAGTCCTTCTTCTACGTTGACGACGATGAGCTAACGGTCGACGTTGATGCCAGGTTGGAGCCATTGTAGAATGTCAAAATATATTTATAGTTGTCATTTCCATGGTAACCATTGCTAAAATTGCTACTTAACATTTCATCTCATTTATAGTACTCCTCGATCCGTTTCCCTCCCCCTGAATTCTCTGTGGTGATATTGCTGTATGGTTTGTGTCGGAAGGTACCTGTTTGGGGAGCCTGTGACAGGAGTTTGTTTTGTGGTGTTCGGGGTGATCCAAGGAGATGACAGGACGAGTTTTCCTGCCTCTCTCCAGAGAGTGGAGGTTTGTGCATGTAATATGGGAGAGAGTATATTTGGATGATTTGGTACACATACGGGTATTCACAAACATTCACCATGGGTAGTCTATATTTGATTAGCTCTATAGCTAGAATAACACAAAAAAGTCTGACAGATGGACATCTTGGCTTTGTTTCTTTCTAATGCAGCTTAAGGAAGGAGAGGGCAACGCGGTACTGAAGAAAGAGCACATTAGCAAAACTTTTAAAGACATCAATAAACTTTTGCATAATTCCCTATACATATCAGTCAATGTGTTAACAGACACAGGTACGTAGAGGTTGTAAGTTGTGGTACGTGCATACTTTTGCATCTTTTGAAGTGTGCGTTTGTGTTCAGTCTCAGAACAGGGAAGGTGTCGGTTTTATCCCTCAGGTAGTGAGATGGTGAAAGCAGAGAAAAAGGGAATCTTCATAGTCAAGTCACCGTATAGCATTCACTTCAAGAAGACCCCGCCGTACTTCAAACCAGGAATGCCGTATGACGTCTCGGTACATTTAAGAACATTCAATCACTGTGTTCTACATGAACTCAATTACTATGCTATTCCAAAGTGTTGCCTAGTTATTTTAACCATGGAAACCAACCAAGTAACTGTGGTCAAGGGGTAGGATGATATATTGGGCTTACACCGTCTTTCCCACCTATTGGTCTAATTGTACCCCTTTCCATTTGTACCATTAGGTGTATGTGACCAATCCAGACGATTCTCCAGCCAAAGATATCGATGTGGAGCTTTTACAAAAAGACCAAAAAATGCTGGGGAAGACCAATGACAATGGTCATGCCAAAATAACCATTAACACGATAGCGGGGGATTCTGAGCTGCCAATCACGGCAAGTTCAAAACCAAAACGTCTCTAAGCCGCAATCCAATTATGTGTGCATGTCTGTTTTGGCTTTTTGTTTTGTATCAATAACAGTGTTGACGCCTTGTAGTCATTCATTTTGTTACTCTATTTCCACACAGGTGAAAACCAAAGTCGTTGGACTTGGGGATGACAGGCAGGGCACACAGAAGATGACTGCCAAACCCTATCAAACAAAAGACAACTCACGGAACTACATTCACATATACATCCATTCTGCAGATGTCAAAATCAAAGATCAACTCACAATAGACCTAAGCCTCGGCAACAGTCCCTCGGCCCAAAATGACAATCATGAGATAACCTTCCTGGTGTGTACCGGTCAACTTTAACCACATAGACTTGTGTATTTTACCTAGCTGGGGTGCATTGGTCACCAACATTACAGGGTAAAAATGCTACATGGTGTGTATGTATTGTATTCAAGTGTGGTTATGTAAACCAATATATCTATATTTTTTGTTGTTTTTGAAAAACGTAAAAAGTGCAGAGGTGCTGCTTTGAGGAAGGAACAATGACGCTGAGTCGTGTTCCTTACTTAAACCATGAACTCACTGACTCCACCCATCACTGGCTGGTCATTTATTCCCTTAGTGCCAGTTTGTCATCCCCGTATGGGATGATTACTGACAGTTATCGGTCTCTGTGTTCACAGATCTTGAGCAAGGGACAGCTCATCAACTCCCAAAGGATCGAGTGGAGGAAGGGACAGCGACTGATGTCACTGCCTCTGACGGTGAACAAGGATATGATCCCCTCCTTCCGGGTCGTGGCGTATTACCACGTGGGCCAGAATGAGGTTGTGTCTGACTCTGTGTGGATCGACGTCAAGGACACGTGCATGGGATTGGTAAGAATGTTGCCTCACTGTGCAGAGCCCATCGTCTAGTGGTAACACTGTGCTCTAGTCACATCTACCACTCTCCACCAGAGAGCGGGGTTCAATCCCTGTGTCCAACCTTTCTACTGTTATACCCATGTGCCTGTCTTCCCCTCTTAAAGCGGTTTCCTTACTGTGTTAGTATTTCAGTGTGAGGTATTGCATTCAGGACTTCTCAAACATTACCTCCGTCTTTGTGTGCCATTACTGCAGCTAAAAGTGAATGCTGTCCGACACAGTGCTAGTTACGCACCTCAGAAAAGAGTCACCCTGTCTATCATTGGTGATCCAGGGGCCAAGGTGGGACTTGTGGCCGTGGATAAGGGGGTCTACGTCCTGAATGACAAAAACCGACTTACTCAGACTAAGGTGAATAACTGCAGACTGAACTTTCCCCACTTCTGCCAGCTAATTAATGATACTCTTTGAGCCTTGTCATCTAAGTTATGCATAATTGTTCATTTATTGATGTTAGTCCATACCTACAGTGGTATCCGAAATTATTGACACGCTGGAAACAGATGAGCAATAATGACTGTATAAAATAAATACTGAGCTATATTGCATGCCAAAACATTTTTTTTATACTAACACAATTGCTCAGAGAAAGAGATTTTGTTTAACAAGTAACAAAAATAAGGTAGGGGTCAAAATTATAGACACCCCTAAAGATTCTTATGAAAAAAGCAGTCCTAGCACGCAATGACTACAGTACATCAACCTTGTGATCTACAAACTTGTTGGATGAATTTGCAGTTCGTTTTGGTTTTGTAAATAGTGTTTTGTGTCATTTTGGAGTCACTAAATAAAGAATAGAATATGTTTTTAAACACTTCTACATTAATGTGGACGCTACCATGATTACAGATAATCTTGAATGAATCGTGAATAATGATGATGAGAGGGTCAAAGATTATACCCCTCAAGACATGCTAATCTCGCCTGTTATTGGAACTTCAAAAGCAAGCTTGATGTAGTCATTGTGTACTAGCAATAGGGGACCAAATACTAAACTCCTTTATTCGTAAGAATCTTTAGGGGTGTCAATCATTTTGACCCCTACCTTATCTAGATGAAGAAAAAAAAAAAAGGTGTTAAACAATATTTATTTCCCAGAGAAATGTATTAGTATAAAATAATATAATTTCCCAATTTTTTGGAGCATAGAATATTTTATTTATTTATTTTATACAGTCATTATTGCTAATCTTTATCAATGGTGTCAATCATTTCAGACCTCCACTGAATGTATTTCATGTGGGTCTAAAAAAAAGTGCCATGTGTTTTTTAAAATGTAATTTTTCAAGTGTATTTAAAAAAAAAAAAAAAACGTGGGTATTTAACATAACTGTACTTGGGAAACTGGGTGGTTCGATAAATAAAATTAATGTGCGAGAGAATTCAACTTGGGAGAATCTTTATAAAACAATATGATAAATAGGTTTTTGATAGATGCAACATTTTCATTTGTACTCTTAGACTTAAATAAACTTTGACCATACGGAAGATTGCGCCCTACTTGCCCACCAACACTTGGGAATGTTTTGGGACTTAGCTGATTTGTGTGTAAGTGTGTTTTTGGTTTTACTGTCCTTGTGTGGACCAGTAGTCCACAAGGATAGTAAAATAGGAAAGTTTGGAACAAGTGGGGACATTTTTGCCGGTCCCCAACAGGAAAAGGGCTATTTTAGGTTTAGAAGTTAGGTTTAGGGGTTAGTTTTAGGGTTGGGTTAGGGGTTAGGGAAAATAGGATTTTGAATGGGAATCAATTGTTTTGTCCCCACAAGGATAGTAAAATGTGTGTGTGTGTGTGTGTGTGTGCACGTGCGTGTGTGTGTGTGTGTACACGGTATGGGTATGTGCATGCATCCATCCTTAGATCTGGGATACAATAGAGAAACATGACACAGGCTGCACTGCAGGGAGTGGAAAAGACAGTATGGGGGTTTTCTACGATGCTGGGCTGGTGTTTGCATTCAACACTGCAGAGGGCACCCCTCAGAGGACAGGTATGTGACAAAAGGCCTCTACATACAAGCTGCAATACACATTCAGGCCTGTCTAGTCTCTCGTTCACTTGACTATCGGAAGTCAGGCAAACTTCACGTTTGGATTTCTAGTTTGAATGGGAACGGTCAGAGTCAATTGCATTCAGCGCTCGGATTTGATTGCCTCAGTAAAGGCATTTCGTGTATTTAGTTTTTTTTCTTGTTTTGTCCGTGTCTCTGTTTAAGTAGCCTATGCAACATTTCTTTTGTATCTTATGCATGCTAGCTTGTTGCTTGTTATTTTTTGACTCAATGTCAACGGAACGGCACCCATGCAAAATACTTGATTGGTTTGATAGAGGCAAGGCGTCATTACCCACTGGGCACGAACTGGTTGAATCAACATTGTTTCAACATCATTTGTCAATGTATTGTGACGTTGAATCATCAACGTAAACTGTTGTTTTTGAGGGTGAAATTTCAACCACAGGATTATGTCATCATGGTAACCAAATGTCAACATAGACAAACCTTTCAATTTGTACCTTTAAAACAATGTCAGGTCTTCAACATTATATCCACTATCAGAAAAAAAACTACAGGCTGGGCCGCACCTCCAACTGGAGAATTGATCTATCAAAAGCTACCCTTTGGTCTCCCATCCAGGGTTTTAACCAAGCCCTGCTTAGCTATGACAAGGTACACATTTTTCCCCCTGAGCAAGGCAGTTAACCCACTGTTCCCCGGGTGCCTATGAAGTGAATGACAATTAAGGCAGCCCCCCACACCTCTCTGATTCAGAGGGGTTTGGTTAAATGCGGAAGACACATTTCAGTTGAATGCATTCAGTTGTCCCCCCTTTCCTTTCCCTACGATATTTGTCACTTCCTATTACCAATATGCTATGGTGAGACTGATTATTGAAAAATCTCAACCTAAAAACTAAATAGATTCACTGTTGCTATCGATATTGGCCATATACCACAGCCCCTCTGGCCTTATTTCTTAAATAGACAATTCATATTGTAGGCCTACTGTTTCAAGCTCTGGTTGATTTCAAATGTAATGATATTTAGTGATATTGAATTGGGTTTGGTTGTCAACGCTGTATCTTCTGCTTGGTAGTTCCATCTGTGCCACTGAATTAGTCTGGCTTTAATTTCAGTTTGGCTACAAAAAAGCAAGTTTTTTTGTCCATTAAAATAACATTAAATTGATCAGAAATACAGTGTAGACATTGTTAATGTTGTAAATGACTATTGTAGTTGAACATTTTTTTATGGAATATCTACATAGGCGTAGAGGCCCATTATCAGCAACCATCACTCCTGTGTTCCAATGGCACGTTGTGTTACCTAATCCAAGTTTATCATTTTAAAAGGCTAATTGATCATTACAAAACCCTTCTGAAATTAAGTTAGCACACCTGAAAACTGTTGTTCTGATTAAAGAAGCAATACAACTGGCCTTCTTTAGACTAGTTGAGTATCTGGAGCATTAGCATTTGTGGGTTCGATTACAGGCTGGCCTGTAAAAATGGCCAGAAACAAAGAGTTTTCTTCTGAAACTCGTCAGTCTATTCTTGTTCTGAGAAATGGAGGCTATTCCATGCGAGAAATTGCCATGAAACTTAAGATCTCGTACAACGCTGTGTACTACTCCCTTCACAGAACAGCGCAAACTGGCTCTAACCAGAATAGAAAGAGGACTGGGAGGCCCCGGTGCACAGCTGAGCAAGAGGACAAGTACAATAAAGTGTCTAGTTTGAGAAATAGACACCTCACAAGTCCTCAACTGGCAGCTTCATTAAATAGTACCCGCAAAACACCAGTCTCAACATCAACAATGAAGAGGCGACTGTGTTCTTTTGCCCATCTTCATCTTTTATTTTTATTGGCCAGTCTGAGATATTACTTTTTATTTGCAACTCTGCAAAGAAGTCCCATGTATTATTGCTTAACTTATAAAACACACTAAAATACATATTTTAGCCAGTTATCAGCTGGTGTATCATATATTACTTCACCAGAGAATCTTCATTCTCAATGTGGAGTTTGGTTGATGTAGGCCTAATAGATTTGTCCTTAATATTGTCTTGGCAAGTTTTGTCCATCATTCTTCTTCTTTGTGTGCTTTAGTCTCCAGCTGCCCTGTCAACTCACGGAGACGACGAGCAGTGACTATAAATGATGTAGTAACCACACTGGGTAGGACAAGAGTTTCTCTTCTTGTGATGCCTGATCATAAAACTGGATGTTTTTGTTTTGACTATGTACTGTATGTACGCATGTACGTATGTATTTATTTATTAGTAGAACTTAGTACTACTTTCTTACCAAACAGACATCTGTTGTAAGGATGTCAAATAGTGTTTTATTGTTTATGTTTTCAATCTCTGGGAATGAGAACGAATTGTGAAATAGGAAGACTGCTGTCCTGATTGGTCACTAAACACACTTTAAGTGACTCTCACTACTGGGTTTCCCAAAGCTTTTGATGCACTTCTCTCTGTCCTAGCGAGCCAGTACACAGGCCTGGAGAGACAGTGCTGCATGGACGGTATGAGGAAGAACATTCTAGATTACACGTGCGAGCGGCGTGCCCAATACATCAGTGATGGAACAGAGTGTGTGGGAGCCTTCCTGAAATGTTGTAGGGAAATGGCCACCAAACGCGAAGAGGCCAAGATTGACCAGCTCATACTAGCCCGCAGTAAGTAAAACAACTGTGGTGGACTGGAATTGTCAATTCTAAAATTGCACACTATGGAAATCCAGAGGGATAAACAAAACCAGAATGTGAATGTTAAAGTATTCTGGTATTCCCTTCTGTGTAAAAGGGAAATACATTCACAGTGATGGGAACTGTCTGACTTCTTGTCACTCTTTGTAAGGTGAGGAAGAGGATGACCGATTCGAAAGTTTTCACGATATCAGGTCCCGTTCCTTCTTCCCTGAGAGTTGGCTATGGAAGGAGGAGAGTTTGCCACAGTGTTCTAAAGAAGAGTGGTAAGAGCAGAATTGAGTGAGATCGTTCAATGCACTACAGTAAAATGCATTCTTATGCATATCCCTTTTCCCATGTAAAAAAAAATCCTACCTCTTTTCTTTCTCTTTTTACCATTTAGTGCAATACAGGAAACAATTGACTTACCGGATTCCATCACCAGCTGGCAGATCACTGCTATTGGCCTGTCCAAAACACATGGTACTGTCATGTATTCGTGCCCCTCTTTCTATATTGGTGGCTACTCTTTCTACATCTTATGGCAACTCTCTTGCTCAATAGGAATCTGTGTGTCTGAACCCCTTACGCTGATTGTTCGGAAGAATTTCTTCCTTGACCTGAAGCTGCCCTACTCTGCCGTACGCAATGAGCAGCTGGAAATCAAAGCCATTCTTCACAACTACATGGAGGACACTATAACCGTAAGCTTATTGTCATTTAAAAGCAGGCACGCAACCCAGACCAAATATTTGATTCGAAAATCAGTATGACGCCTGATTATTATTATGATAATTATTATTATTTTACCATTCAGTGTGTTTTTGATCTGATCAGATGCACGGCGATGTGACTACACCCTCTCCACCTTAATGGCAGGTCCGTGTAGAACTGAGGGAGACATCAGACGTGTGCAGCTCTGCCAGCAAGAAGGGGAAGTATGTTGTTACTGTTATGGTGGACCCCAGGTCCACACGAAGTGTCCCCTTTGTCATCATCCCCATGAAGCTGGGCCTCCATACCATCGAGGTGAAGGCCTCCGTCCGAGATTGGGGTGGTCAAGACGGTGTTAAGAAGGAGCTACGTGTGGTGGTAAGGCAAACCATTGCATCTTGACAGATCTATCTAGTAACTCCCCTGAGGATGATATGTAATTTATATATGAACATGTGTCGATCAGTGTGAATCTGATTGTTTGAATCTTAAATTCCAGTCCTCAACAAATGAGGGTTACCACCTTACAGTTATGCTAAGAGGTCAAACCTGGAGAAGAGAAGGCGCTCAACCAATTAGAGATGAGGTGCCACAAAAAAATGGTCCACTTATAACCAATAAGGCGGGGGGGGAGGGGGGTCAAGGAGTCACCGGGCCAACATAGAGAAGGGGCCCTTGCCCTTCACAGAAACATTCTGTAGTCAGTGTAGCCGTTTCCAAATGACTAAGTTATCGAAACCAGATTTTGACTTATTAAGAATGTGACCTTTCCCAACCTATCCAAGGTACAGGTTGCCAATATTTAGTGCCATCCGTGTACCCATCAGTCCAACTACACTGTAAGAAGAAGGCGTCAAACTTAAAATAATTAGTGTTGCTAGAAAAGAGGAAGGTGGACTGGTATCAGTTCTCATATCAAGATGTTCTGGTACCTTGAAGTCACCGGTCTTTATGATAAGATGGAAGAGCAGGAAGCATTGGTTTGATGCTCCCAATATCTGACACAATGGGTCTGCCTGTCCAGGCCCTTGTGGATCTTCAGTTACGTGTAGAAGAGGGGGAAGTTGGACATACAGCAATTCTCCTGTTTTCTCATCAGTGATTTACTGCTTCCACCAATGACTCCTTTTACCCCTTTTCGTAATATCCAATTGGTAGTTACGATCTTGTCTCGTCGCTGCAACTCCCCTACAGGCTTGGGAGACGCGAAGGTCAAGTCATGCGTCCTCCGAAACATGAACTGCCAAGCAGTGCTGCTTCTTAATTCACTCTAGCTTAACCCGGAAGCCAGCCGCACCATTTAACTCACAACCGGGGTCAGCTTGCTAGTGCCTGGCCCACCACAAGGAGACGCTAGAGTGCAATGAGCCAAGGAAAGCCCTCCAGCCAAACCCAGACGGCACTGGGCCAATTATGTGCCGCCTTATGGAGCTGCCGACCGGCTGTAACACAGCCTGGCATCGAACCCCAGACTGTAGTGGTGCCTGCACACTATGATGTAATGTGGCAGTTCTTGACCCTTGTGGTGGATGTTGAACCTTGAGTCTTTGGTAACTGGAAAGCCTTGCTATTTAACTATGATTCCAGAATTTTCCCATAAAAAGTAGGCCTATTTGCTGTTCAAGTAAATACTTTATCGCGCATTTTTGGATAACCTAGGCCACCAGGTGAATTGTTGTAACTCAAGCAAAAAACATATGTTGAGTTGATAAATAAACATAAGAGCAAATTACAGTGTTTTCATTCTAACAATGACAGGCCGAAGGGGTGGTGACAAGGCTTACGGTGAAGAATGTGGAACTGAATCCTGCCAGACACGGTGAGTGTATGGCAACATATACAGATATAAATAATCTATAGTTCCAGTGACAGTGTTGCCATTCATTTAAAAAAAATAAACATTTGTATTTAACCTTTATTTAACTAGGCAAGTCAGTTAAGAACAAATTCTTATTTATAATGATGGCCTACCAAAAGGCAAAAGGCCTCTTGCGGGGACGAGAGCTGGGATAATAAAAAAAATATATATACAGTATATATCTATATAGGACAGAACACACATCACGACAAGAGAGACAACACTACATAAAGAGAAACCGAAGACAACATAGCAAGGCAGGAACACATGACAACACAGCATGGTAGCAACACAACATGACAACAACATGGTAGCAACACAACATGGTAGCAGCACAAAAACACGTACCGAAACATGGTACAAACATTATTGGGCACAGACAAGAGCACAAAGGGCAAGAAGGTAGAGACAACAATACATCGCGCAAAGCAGCCACAACTGTCGGTAAGAGTGTCCATGATTGAGTCTTTGCACTGATGAGTATCATGATGGTTGATAATATACATTTAATATGCAAGCCATATTGTATGGCTTTACCTGTAAGTGAGACTGAATGGTTAAAACTCATCACAACTGTTTGCTCTCTCTTTCTTTCTCTGTCTTTGTCTCTCTCTGGTTAAAAGGGGGGATTGATATTGTGCATGTTCGGAGTGGTGCACTGACGAACCAGGTTCCAAATACACTTGCCAGCACACACATAAGTGTGACAGGTGAGATGGAATGATCTGACATACATGCACCATTTAGAGATGTACTGCGGATACGCGTTAACAACATTAGTTGAATTAGAGCTAGAGTTGCCCTAGGCTCACTCGTCTCGTCTGGATTCACAAAGCTATAGGACCACAGAGGGAGTGGCAAAATGTCCCCGCCATGGCTATTAACATCATCAGTAGAAAAAAAAGACATTGTGTGATGCTTTGGAAGCTTAGTGTTGGGATAAGGCCCGGGATCAGTAATAATGCTGGTGTGGTGTAGCCCTGTTGCTCCGCGGTAATTCTTTATCATCTCTGCCATGAAAACGTCTTTTGTCATTTTGTCACTGACCATTGACCGAGTCATATTCCAGTTATGAGGATGTTTTACTGTCTGCGTTTACCTTTGAATGCGCTGTATGCAACTTGTCAGGTGAGCAGTTGGCCCGGACGATAGAGGCTGCCATCAGTGGTTCGCCCCTGGGTGACCTCCTTCGGCAACCACGTGGCTGCGGGGAGCAGAACATGATGAGCATGTCTTTACCTGTCATCGCCACACGTTACCTGGACGAGACCAAGCAGTGGGATAAGGTGGGATTAGAACGCAGAATGAAAGCAGTCAACTTCATTCAAATGGGTGAGAGAAGCTTTAGAATTCCACTTTTGAGGTTTGCAATTTACAGTTGCACAACTCCCAGATAGGATGGCATTGATTGGAGCATTTGCATTAAAAGTTGATATAATATTACAGTGTAGTTTTAGCAATTGTTGTTGTTTCTTACATTTGATTTGGTTAGTAACCACACAAAAAGCAAGTTAGAATTATTTAAAAAAAAAAATGTTTAATGCTTGAACAGACCAGGGGTGGGTTTCCAAAAGCCTTTGTAGCTAATTTGGTACTTTGTCTCTCAGCAATCAGTGATGTAGTGGTAAAAAAAGAAATTGTGCGGAAACGCTGATCGCTGTTCAGGCTGAATAAAGTAACGCTCCCTAACATGTTAGCTACAAAGACTTTGGGTGTGATCAGCACCCTCAGCACAAATTCTTTGTTATCATCAGCACATAAAAGGCTTTGATTATCTTCATGTTTCCTGGTTTTCTTTTCTTATATCAAGGCTATACGCAGGAAATGGCCTATCGGAAAGCAGATGGATCATATGCTACCTTTCTTTATGAGCATAGTGGTACCTGGTGAGCTACACCTTCCCCCACACAAATGTTCTCTATATCCTCCAATGTCCCACAATACCAGGGACACAACATTAGATGTACAACATATAGGCCTAGGTCTACAGTATGTTAAAACAACAGTCTGCGATTGGTTCATCATTTAACATGTAAATAAATGATTGACATAGCCATTGATTCTTTAAGAATATAACAACTGTCTTACCCCATCAGAACCCAAAATATAAGCACTTTTTTTTTTTTTCATTGTTTGTAAACAATGTTACTGTTTTTGATCTCATGAATGGTCAGTCCTTGCATCTATAGCTCCGTCTGTAATGTCTTTGAGTGGTTACAGTTCCTCAGCCCCAATCCCTCAGCTGTTTACCAAAACAAGTGTCAGGGCAGCCGTGTTTTTTCTTCTTCTTCGAATCGCAGACTGCAGCTTTAACCGAATTGTATCTGTTGACTTCCGGCCAAATAAAGACCTTGTAATGGTGAAACAAAGAAGCGCGTAACACTTTGAGGAATAACAAAGGAAGACGATTTAGACATTTACATTTTGTTCATGGCAGGGCATATGACACATAGGCCTAAATCTCATCCTTCCATCTAGGCTCACAGCTTATGTTGCTAAGGTCTTTGCCATGGCAAACCCGTTCATCGTTATTTCGGAAGATGTCCTGTGCAGTGCAGTCAAGTGGCTTGTCATGGAAAGACAGCGGCCCAATGGCATTTTTGAAGAATCTGGCACAATCCTGACCCCCAGCATGATGGTACTGTATAGGTTGCTGGCAAAATCAAGTCAACCATCATTATTTGTGCAAAATTTATTTTCTAAAACGAATGATATCAATGGCAGTGGGCCTACATCTCACCCCTGTCCTTGACAATATTTACAATACATGTAGCCTAACAAGAATGATAATAATATTCCTCAGTTGTCATTTTGTTTTTGAGTCTTATTGTGGCTTGTCACAAATTCAGGGGTACATTCTTGCAGAGAATTAGATAAGAAAACTGACATACCATTTATGTCTTGTATTCGCTTATCTACAGGGAGATGTACTGGGGGAAAACGTGGACGACACACTGACAGCATTTGTGCTCATAGCCTTGCAGGAAGCACACACACTTTGCACAAATTATAGTATCAGTGTAAGTGAAATTTACACATTCTAATTTCTTATTACTTCTTTCATAAACATGTTTTCTATGGTCATGCATAGTCAAACAACAATGGCAGTTTTTTAAAGAAGTCTATTGAGTTGTTTTTGGTTGCCTTATCCCTCTGATACTTCAAGAAGTTAGTAACTGCCTCTCTTTTTCTTTCTCTCTCTCCAGGAGCTACCAGACAGCATGAAAAAGGCTAAGCAATACCTGGAATCTCGGAATCAATACCTGACCAACCCCTATTCAGTGGCCATGACCTCATATGCCCTGGCTAACGAGGGCAAGCTCAACAAGGATATCCTGTTCAAATACTCATCTACAGGTAACAGGCCAAATCCTCCTTCACGCCAGTATAGTCGGAAATATGGAGCAATTGAACCCTATGATGAACAGTTTCATGAAACTCAATTGCTGACTCATATAGCCCGGTGCTCTTGACATCAAAAACGTTAATTTTGCCAGTGTAGCAGATGTGTTTTTGTACATTTCATTACATTACATTTAAGTCATTTAGCAGACGCTCTTATCCAGAGCGACTTACAAATTGGTGCATTCACCTTATGATATCCAGTGGAACAACCACTTTACAATAGTGCATCTAACTCTTTTAAGGGGGGGGTTAGAAGGATTACTTTATCCTATCCTAGGTATTCCTTAAAGAGGTGGGGTTTCAGGTGTCTCCGGAAGGTGGTGATTGACTCCGCTGACCTGGCGTCGTGAGGGAGTTTGTTCCACCATTGGGGTGCCAGAGCAGCGAACAGTTTTGACTGGGCTGAGCGGGAACTGTACTTCCTCAGAGGTAGGGAGGCGAGCAGGCCAGAGGTAGATGAACGCAGTGCCCTTGTTTGGGTGTAGGGCCTGATCAGAGCCTGAAGGTACGGAGGTGCCGTTCCCCTCACAGCTCCGTAGGCAAGCACCATGGTCTTGTAGCGGATGCGAGCTTCAACTGGAAGCCAGTGGAGAGAGCGGAGGAGCGGGGTGACGTGAGAGAACTTGGGAAGGTTGAACACCAGACGGGGCTGCGGCGTTCTGGATGAGTTGTAGGGGTTTAATGGCACAGGCAGGGAGCCCAGCCAACAGCGAGTTGCAGTAATCCAGACGGGAGATGACAAGTGCCTGGATTAGGACCTGCGCCGCTTCCTGTGTGAGGCAGGGTCGTACTCTGCGAATGTTGTAGAGCATGAACCTACAGGAACGGGTCACCGCCTTGATGTTAGTTGAGAACGACAGGGTGTTGTCCAGGATCACGCCAAGGTTCTTAGCACTCTGGGAGGAGGACACAATGGAGTTGTCAACCGTGATAGCGAGATCATGGAACGGGCAGTCCTTCCCCGGGAGGAAGAGCAGCTCCGTCTTGCCGAGGTTGAGCTTGAGGTGGTGATCCGTCATCCACACTGATATGTCTGCCAGACATGCAGAGATGCGATTCGCCACCTGGTTATCAGAAGGGGGAAAGGAGAAGATTAATTGTGTGTCGTCTGCATAGCAATGATAGGAGAGACCATGTGAGGATATGACAGAGCCAAGTGACTTGGTGTATAGCGAGAATAGGAGAGGGCCTAGAACGGAGCCCTGGGGGACACCAGTGGTGAGAGCACGTGGTGCGGAGACAGATTCTCGCCACGCCACCTGGTAGGAGCGACCTGTCAGGTAGGACGCAATCCAAGCGTGGGCCGCGCCGGAGATGCCCAACTCGGAGAGGGTGGAGAGGAGGATCTGATGGTTCACAGTATCAAAGGCAGCCGATAGGTCTAGAAGGATGAGAGCAGAGGAGAGAGAGTTAGCTTTAGCAGTGCGGAGCGCCTCCGTGACACAGAGAAGAGCAGTCTCAGTTGAATGACTAGTCTTGAAACCTGACTGATTTGGATCAAGAAGGTCATTCTGAGAGAGATAGCAGGAGAGCTGGCCAAGGACGGCACGTTCAAGAGTTTTGGAGAGAAAAGAAAGAAGGGATACTGGTCTGTAGTTGTTGACATCGGAGGGATCGAGTGTAGGTTTTTTCAGAAGGGGTGCAACTCTCGCTCTCTTGAAGACGGAAGGGACGTAGCCAGCGGTCAAGGATGAGTTGATGAGCGAGGTGAGGTAAGGGAGAAGGTCTCCGGAAATGGTCTGGAGAAGAGAGGAGGGGATAGGGTCAAGCGGGCAGGTTGTTGGGCGGCCGGCCGTCACAAGACGCGAGATTTCATCTGGAGAGAGAGGGGAGAAAGAGGTCAAAGCACAGGGTAGGGCAGTGTGAGCAGAACCAGCGGTGTCTTTTGTTATCAATAAAGAATGTAGGGCCGTCCCTGACTAAAACAAATCTTTGTCGACCGAGAGTCATCCTGTTCTTTCGACCAATCGATTGGTCTAAATGTTTAAACAACTGAGATTGTCTGATGGCGCACGTTGTCTCGCTCTCCTCCCTACTGCAGTGAAAAGGCTCCACAGCACAGCAAGTGTTTATTACGCTGTCCGTGCTGAAGTTGGAACAATCATTTCAGCCATTTAGTTTCTTACTTATGTTATTGAAATCCCTAATTTGTTTAGGAAAACATTCCCTATTTCCTCAACCCTTGCTCTCTTTACGTGAAACATGTAAGCATTGCATGCATGTGAACAATAGGGCCTGACCTGAAGCTTATCATATTCACATCAATAAATTGGTTATAACAAACTCTGAACACAGTAACACGTGACAGCAAAATGGATGTGGAGGACGTGAAAAAGAAACTTGACATGGGCGAATGTTTACTGGTTGCTCAGGAGGGAAAGGGGAAGTCATATCTGTGGAAGACATTTGACTTAGTTGTGGAAACTACCGGAGATCAAGAAAAAGGAGGGTATAAGAGCAAGCGTTGAGTAATTATTATGTGTGCCAAAAAAACAAAACAAACATATTTAACCAAATATCAGCTCTGTCTATTAAATGGACAGTGTTTATACAGTATTTTCTGTAATTTCTTTGAAGGAACTGTCTGTAAAATAATGGAAATTGTATCAATAATTTTTTGCCAATATATGTTCCGTTTTTATATGGATATGTTGTTAAAATAGTGCTCCCCCTCCATGTATATACAAAGTTATATGTACATAAATTAACAGAAACTATTATTTTAAAGAAAATTTTTAATTATCATTCAGAAGTTTTTTTTGCAAAAGAACAAACAATACATTCCTCAATACAACAAATAAATGCAATACTATAAACAGTTAATGTACAATAGCATTGTGCAAAGTACAAATTGTTGTTGTCTATATTGGCAAAAGAGAGAAAAGGTTATGAAGGTTTTTTCAAATTCATAGTTATGAGCAATTAGTGCTCTTTTATGTCGGTTTTGATAAAAATTATCACGGTTTTCACATTAAATACACTTTGCATTATGTTATGAATATGGGTCCAAATACTTAACTTTTTTAGAACTTTAATACACAAGTGAATTTATCCCAATACTTTTGGTCCCCTAAAATGGGGGGACCCTATGTAAAAAAAGAAAAAGAAAAAGGTTAACCCGATATGGATGAAAATACCCTCACATAAAAGCTGACCTCCATAGTCATTGTATAATTTCAAATCCAAACCTTTGGAGTATAGCGCCAAAAAAATAAAAAAATTGTCACCTTCCCAATAATTACGGAGGGCACTATAGTTGGCGACCTCATCCTGTACCAGTGAGGGGCGTGAATACTAATAAATTGGAGTGAATGGGAGTAAAAAGTAAACTATGGTCAGTATTCTACTTTAAATAGTTGGGGAAATAAATCATATCCCGTTCCAATGACATTCTTTCCACTTCTGTCTTGGAAAGAGCAGGGATATTTCTCTATGATATTTCTCTTCAGCAACTTGCTGCACCTTTCCTCTTCCTGGGCCTGGACTCTTTGCTCAGTAGATCATCAGTGAAAATGAGAACCATCTCTCTTCTTAGTGATTTGCTTGATCTCTTTTTTTCTTCCATTGCAAGGGTGAGGTTAGAGGGTAGCTTGTGCCAAGGAATTGTGAACACCTCACTGGATAGGCAACTGGGACCTATCAATGTTGGAGGCTATGACAAAACTGGTTGGGAGGGCTAGGGTGCAGCCTTTGGATCTATGGATAGAGCACATCACCAAAAACAAATCATGAGCAATGGTAGACGTAACTGAAATAGTTAGCGCATGTTAAGAACATGAGCGCGTGCCAAGATCATTCATATTCTTCCATTTGAAAAAGTCTTTAACATATAGAATTCAAACCAGGATTGATATTTATAATGTGCACAATACAAAACTGACAATGACAGAAGTAAATGTCAACTCATCAAAAAAATAAACGTTTTCTCACTGTCAACTGCGTTTATTTTCAGCAAACTTAGCACGTGTAAATATTTGTATGGACAATTTTATATTTTTTATTTCACCTTTATTTAACTAGGTAGGCCAGTTGAGAACAAGTCCTCATTTACAACTGCGAGGATAAAGCAATGCAGTGCGACACAAACAACAACACAGAGTTACACATGGGATAAACAAACGTACAGTCAATAACACAATAGAAAAATATATATACAGTGTGTGCAAATGTAGTAAGATTAGGGAGGTAAGGCAACAAATAGGCCATAGTGGCAAAATAATTACAATTTAGCATTAACACTGGAGTGATAGATGTGCAGTATATGATGATGATCATATACTATGATGATGCGTATAACATATCAAGATTAAACAACAGAGACATAAACTGAACAAGTTCCACAGACATGTTACTAACACAAATTGAATCAATGAACAAAGGGGGGGTCAAAATCAAAAGTAACAGTCAGTATCTGGTGTGGCCACCAGCTGCATTAAGTACTGCAGTGCATCTCCTCCTCATGGACTGCACCAGATTTGCCAGTTCTTGCTGTGATGTTACCCTCTCTTCCACCAAGGCACCTGCAAGTTCCCGGACATTTCTGGGGGAAATGGCTCTAGCCCTCACCCTCCGATCCAACAGGTCCCAGATGTGCTCAATGGGATTGAGATCCGGGCTCTTCGCTGGCCATGGCAGAACACAGACATTCCTGTCTTGCAGGAAATCACCCACTGAATGAGCAGTATGGCTGGTGGCACTGTCATGCTGGAGGGTCATGTCAGGATGAGCCTGCAGGAAGGGTACCACATGAGGGAGGAGGATGTCTTCCCTGTAACGCACAGTGTTGAGATTGCCTGCAATGACAACAAGCTCAGTCCGATGATGCTGTGACACACCGCCCCAGACCATTACGGACCCTCCACCTCCAAATCAATCCCGCTCCAGAGTACAGGCCTCGGTGTAACGACAAAACCACGACTCGTCAGTTAAGAGCACTTTTTACCAGTCCTGTCTATTCCAGCGACGGTGAGTTTGTGCCCATAGGCGACGTTGTTGCCAGGGATGTTGGGTGAGGACCTGCCTTACAACAGGCCTACAAGCCCTCAGTCCAGCCTCTCTCAGCCTATTGCGGACAGTCTGAGCACTGATGGAGGGATTGTGCGTTCTTGGTGTAACTCTGGCAGTTGTTGTTGCCAACCTGTACCTGTCCCTCAGGTGTGATGTTCAGATGTACCGATCCTGTGTAAGTGTTGTTACACGTGGTCTGCCACTGCGAGGACGATCAGCTGTCCGTCCGGTCTCCCTGTAGCGCCGTCTTAGGCGTCTCACAGTACGGACATTGCATTTTATTGCCCTGGCCACATCTGCAGTCCTCATGCCTCCTAGAGGCATACATACCTAAGGCACGTTCACGCAGATGAGCAGGGACCCTGGGCATCTTTCCTTTGGTGTTTTTCAGAGTCAGTAGAAAGGCCTCTTTAGTGTCCTAAGTTTTCATAACTGTGACCTTAATTGCCTACCGTCTGTAAGCTGTTAGTGTCTTAACGACCGTGGCACAGGTGCATGCTCATTGCGTGTTTATTGAACAAGCATGGGAAACAGTGTTTAAACCCTTTACAATGAATATCTGTGAAGTTATTTGGATTTTTATGAATTACCTTTGAAACATAGGGTCCTGAAAAAGGGACGTTTCTTTTTTTGCTGAGTTTATATAGGTCACAACATACAATTTTAAATACTGTATACATTGAGTGTACCGAACAATTCGCCAGGGCACGGACTCTACAAGGTGTCGAAAGTGTTCCACGGGGGTTGCTGGCCCATGTCGACTCAAATGCTTCAAGTTGTCTGGATGTCCTTTGGGTGGTGGACCATTCTTGATACACACGGGAAACTGTTGAACGTGAAAAACCCAACAGCATTGCAGTTCTTGTCACATAGGTGAACAGGTGATATTTGAGTGGCATCCCACTGTTTGTGATATCTGGAGACATGGGAGCAGAAGGATGACTTTACATTAAAAGTCTTTGAACATCCTTCAAAGGGCCAGGTTATGTTCAGACCTTCTTGTATGTGGGAACTCAAGTGAGATTACAAGCCCTTTCAAATGTACAAATTCTCTGCTGCAGAAATCCCATGAACATTTCAACTGTACACACATTTCAGTTTAAAGTTTGCTGTGCCCTTCTGTCAGGGTAAACTCTAGACATGTGAACAGTGTAGCCTTCCCCATTTCTCCTTCTCCCAAATCCAGTCAGCTGATGTTCTGAAAGAGCTGCAAAATCTAGACCCCTACAAATCAGCCGGGCTAGACAATCTGGACCCTTTATTTCTAAAATTATCTGCCGAAATTGTTGCAACCCCTATTACTAGCCTGTTCAACCTCTCTTTCGTGTCGTCTGAGATTCCCAAAGATTGGAAACCAGCTGCAGTCATCCCCTGCCCACATTCAAAGGGGGGGAAACTCTTGACCCAAACTGCTACAGACCTACATCTATCCTACCCTGCCTTTCTGAGGTCTTCGAAAGCCAAGTCAACAAACAGATTACCGACCATTTCGAATCCCGGCCTCCAATTGCTCTTAAATACAAGTAAAACTAAATGCATGCTCTTCAACCGATCGCTGCCTGCACCTGCCCGCCCGTCCAACATCACTACTCTGGACGGTTCTGACTTAGAATATGTGGACAACTACAAATACCTAGGTGTCTGGTTAGACTGTAAACTCTCCTTCCAGACACACATCAAACATCTCCAATCCAAAGTTAAATCTAGAATTGGCTTCCTATTTCGTAACAAAGCATCCTTCACTCATGCTGCCAAACATACCCTTGTAAAACTGACCATCCTACCGATCTTCGACTTCGGCGATGTCATTTACAAAATAGCCTCCAATACCCTACTCAATAAATTGGATGCAGTCTATCACAGTGCCATCCAATTTGTCACCAAAGCCCCATATACTACCCACCACTGCGACCTGTACGCTCTCGTTGGCTGGCCCTCGCTTCATACTTGTCGCCAAACGCACAGGCTCCAGGTCATCTACAAGACCCCGCTAGGTAAAATCCCCCCTTATCTCAGCTCGCTGGTCACCATAGCAGCACCCACCTGTAGCACGCGCTCCAGCAGGTATATCTCTTTGGTCACCCCCAAAACCAATTCTCCCTTTGGCCGCCTCTCCTTCCAGTTCTCTGCTGCCAATGACTGGAATGAACTACACAAATCTCTGAAACCGGAAACACTTATCTCCCTCACTAGCTTTAAGCACCAGCTGTCAGAGCAGCTCACATATTACTGCACCTGTACATAGCCCATCTATAATTTAGCCCAAACAACTACCTCTCCCCCTACTGTATTTATTTATTTTGCTCCTTTGCACCCCATTATTTCTATATTTACTTTGCACATTCTTCCACTGCAAATCTACCATTCCAGTGTTTTACTTGCTATATTGTATTTACTTCGCCACCATGGCCTTTTTTTGCCTTTACCTCCCTTATCTCACCTCATTTGCTCACATTGTATATACTTATTTTTTTCTACGGTATTATTGACGGTATGTTTGTTTTACTCCATGTGTAACTCTGTGTTGTTGTATGTGTCGAACTGCTTTGCTTTATCTTGGCCAGGTCGCAATTGTAAATGAGAACTTGTTCTCAACTTGCCTACCTGGTTAAATAAAGGTGAAATAAATAAAAAATAAAATAAAAACGGGCAAAGAACAGAATTGCATTTTATCGATGGCAATTTGAATGCACAGAAATACCGTGATGAGATCCCGAGGCCCATTTTTGTTAAGGTATCTGTGACAAACAGATGCATATCTGTATCCCCAGTCATGTGAAATCCATAGATTAGGGCCTAATTCACTGATTTCCTCAAATGAACTGTAACTCAGTAAAAATCTTGAAAATTGTTGCATTTATATTTTTGTTCAGTATCCTAATTTAGCTGGCAGGACAGCATCCTTTCACCACGTTAGATAGCTAGCAAATGCAAAATGTTCTCATATGGGAGTTTATTAATTCACTCATTACTACGCAGGGCTTTGAGATGCATTATAGCCAGGGCTGGGTTTCCCAAAAGCATAACATTAATCTTTCGTCTATTTAGTTTGAATTGAATTAAGATGATCTTATGCTTTAGAGAAATCTAGACCAGAACGTTAAGCTAAATTTGATAAAATAGCTAGCCCAACGTTAATTCAGTGCCAAGTGACAGTGTTTACTGTCCGACCCTGGCTGTAGCCAGCTAGCTAACGTTACCCAACGTTAATATTATTGTAATGTTAGTAGTTAACTTAGCTAACACACCAGCAGTAACAAATGTATGATATCCAGCAGATCTATCGTATAGTTAACTTATACAGCTAAGTCATTAAAAAATGTCATAATGGAGGTGCTCAACTTTGATAATTTCAAGAACGTGTCAAAACTGAATTAACTAAAGTTAGCCACATACACCTGCAGCTAACCATCCAGGCAATAACACAATTATATTACCGAGCTAGGTTGTATACCACAAAATTACTTTCCAGCAGCTATCGTAAAAAAAGTTTAGCTAGATGTTTAGCTACATTTAATTTCAATGCACAACTTTGTATTGTACTAACATTAGCTAGCTACAGCACATCATCAGGCAGCTAATCTGCCATCAACGATGGAGATATGTTATGCTAAAATATAATTAACGATATGTCCAGTAGCTGTCATAAAATGTATACCCTAAATGATTTACCACAGAGCTGTTCAATTTTCAAGGCAAAACTTTTCCCGATAACAAAGGTTGGCACATGACAGATGTCTCTGTAGTGATGCTGCCTAATACCCAACAGGCAAAACGTGTTTGGTTAAATCCGAAATGACCTGTAAGCGGTTATACAGAACATTTCTGTTGGGAAAATGCAGAAGATTGTCCATTAAAAAGACGGATATTTTTTACAGTGAATGTTTGTGTGTTTCCCCCACAGACCGGACCCACTGGCCTGTTTCAGGCAATAACCTTCTCACATTGGAGGCCACAGCTTATGCCCTGTTAGCCCTGGTGAAGGCCGGTGCCTTTGAGGAGGCTGGTCCCATTGTCAGATGGCTCAACAGCCAGGGGTTTCAAGGTGGAAATTATTCATCCACTCAGGTACAGCCAGACCCATGTAACAAGTAACATCAAACATCCAACCAGGGCAAACAAGCTGGCTAACTAACCTTGGCTAAGTAGGGCTAATGTCAATATCATATAATTTGAAACAGTCTGCTTCGAGGTCATACAACATTATATCACAATATTGGAAATATGCTGTGTGTTGGAGAAGGCTGCATTTAGGATACAGCAAATGCAACACTCAAAACTCAAGAGCCACATATGACACTGTACACTTTCTTACCACCTGCTTCTGTTTCTTCCAAAATAGGCCACTATTATGGTGTTCCAGGCTGTGGCAGAATACACGACGAAAGCAGGAAAAGTAAAAGACATTGATCTGAATGTGGACGTTGATATCGCAGGGAGATCTCAAGTCATCAAGTGGTCATATAACAAACATAACGCCTTACTCACTCGCACCGACAAGGTAAGGACGTATGCACACATAAACACCTTTGTAACACGTTAGAAGTGCAGACCTATTGTCAATGAGAGCAGAACAACACAATCAAGCCAAACTATTGGGTCACCTGAATCACCCCCCTCGGTCAAAATGTTGCGGGTGTGAAAATGGTTCCCAGAGGAAAGGAGCAAGGCAACCTGCATCACAGAGGGGGAAGGAGAAATGTGTGTTAGAGGAAGCAAAATTAGAGAATAGTTGATCACAGCGAGATGGAAGAAGGACTACAACAGTTTGGGTAGGGATGTATGCTATGTTGTCTGTTAGGCAGGTCTTAAATTAAAGTTTTTATTCTGTATAGGTCAAGCTGCATGAGAACTTCACAGTAACAGCCGAAGGAGTTGGTCAGGGGCAATTATTGGTAAGAAGCATGCCACTTTCTTACAATGACTTAATTCCAGCAGAGAAACTGGGATTTAGTCTGCCAACAAATGGGCAATGATCCAACATTTTATGGGGGCGGGGGCTATCCCTCTGCCCATCCTTCCTTACCCCAAATCTAGCCTCAGGTACCCAGGCTTTGCTCAAGTCAACAGTTCCCTGTTTTCTTTCCACACAATAGTGCACACACAATGCACTGGATTTAAATGAGTCTAATTAGTGTGAAGACAATATTTGATAACATTCAAATAAAATGAGTACCTAAGGCTAACCAAGTAACACCAACCCTCTCCTTGCCTATCCGTGTCAAGGTTACAACCTTATACTATGCCATGCCCAAGGAGAAGAACCAAGACTGCAAAAACTTTGTGCTTGACGTGGAACTAATAAAACAGGATACAGGTAGGCTACTTGTCATGGCTATTGTATTTGAACTTGTTTCCACTCAACAGAAATAATTCAAGTTTGTTTGTTTTGTTTTATTTAATTGAAATGGGTAAGAGCTAATAGTGGCAGATTTACGTTCTGTGGTTGTTGATATCTGCAAGACTGAAGTTGCTCCACTGTGTATGATGTCATATTGCTAAATCTACCTTCAAAATGACATTTCTTGTTTTTTAAGTTTCACTCAAAGAAGCTACAGAGACATATAAGCTCTACATTGACGTGTTGTAAGTAAAAGAAAAACCTGATTACTCGGGGTATACTGTAATCACCATCATACCTTGCCATAGGCCAATATTGTTATATCTGATTCTTATCTAGTGAGGAACAGGAAATACTTGCAAAAATGAAATCAGTTCAAATCAAGTCTTGCTTATGGACACTCCCATTCTCTCCTAAGGTTTAACTCTGACAGAAATGCCACCATGACAATTTTAGACATCAGCTTGCTGACTGGCTTTGTAGTTGACTTTGAGGATCTGAAACAGGTGAGTGATCAATGTTGATATAGCAGATGGCTTATGGTGCATCGCTACTGCCTCTGAGACCTAGAAATACTGTTGCCCTGGCCTGGATCCAGAAAACGCAATTGGCATGTACTGGGTCAGTAGTATTGACTAGAGGTCGACCGATTATGATTTTTCAGCGGCGATACTGATATCGATTATTGGAGGTCCAAAAAAGCCGATACCAATTAATCAGACGATTTTTATTCATATATTTGTAATAATGATAATTACAACAATACTGAATGAACAATGAACACTTATTTTAACTAAATATAATACATCAATAAAATCAATTTAGTCTCAAATAAATAATGAAACATGTTAAATTTGGTTTAAATAATGCAAAAACACAGTGTTGGAGAAGAAATTAAAAGTGCAATATGTGTCATGTAAAAAAGCTAACGTTTAAGTTCCTTGCTCAGAACATGAGAACATATGAAAGCCTGTGGTTCTTTTTAACATGAGTCTTCAATATTCTCAGTTAAGAAGTTTTAGATTGTAATTATTATAGGAATTAAAGGACTATTTCTCTCTATACCATTTGTATTTCATATACCTGTGACTGTTGGATGTTCTAATAGGTACTTTAGTATTGCCAGCCTAATCTCGGGAGTTGATAGGCTTGAAGTCATAAACAGAGCTGTGCTTCAAGCATTGCGAAGAGCTGATGGCTAATGCAGGAAAGTGCTGTTTGAATGAATGCTAACGAGCGTACTGCTGCCTACCACCGCTCAGTCAGACTGCTCTATCAAATATCAAATCATAGACTTAATTATAATAAACACACAGAAATACGAGCCTTAGGTCATTAATATGGTCAAATCAGGAAACTATCATTTCGAAAACAAAACGCTTATTCTTTCAGTGAAATACGGAACCGTTCGGTATTTTATAGAACGGGTGGCAACCCTAAGTCTAAATATTGCTGTTACATTGCACAACCTTCAATGTTATGTCATAATTATGTAAAATTCTGGCAAATTAGTTACGGTCTTTGTTAGGAAGAAATGGTCTTCACACAGTTCGCAACGAGACAGGCGGCCCAAACTGCTGCATTTACCCCGACTCTGCTTGCACTGAACGCAAGAGAAGGGACACAATTTCGCTAGTTAATATTGCCTGCTAACATGAATTTATTTTAACTAAATATGCAGGTTTAAAAAAAATATACTTGTGTATTGATTTCAAGAAAGGCATTGATGTTTATGGTTAGGTACATTGGTGCAACGATTGTGCTTTTTTCACGAATGCGCTTTTGTTAAATCATCACCCGTTTGGCGAAGTAGGCTTTGATTCGATGATAAATTAACAGGCACCGCATTGATTATATTCAACACGGGACAAGCTAGTTAAACTAGTAATATCATCAACCATGTGTAGTTAACTAGTGATTATGTTAAAACTGATAGTTTTTTATAAGATAAGTTGAATGCTAGCGAGCAACTTACCTTGGCTCCTTACTGCACTCACGTAACAGGTTGTCAGCCTGTCACGCAGTCTCGTTGTGGATTGCAATGTAATCGGCCATAATTGGCATCCAAAAATGCTGATTACCAATTGTTATGAAAACTTGAAATCGGCCCTAATTAATCGGCCATGCCGATTAATCGGTCGACCTCTAGTGTTGACTGTGCTTCTTGCAGATCTCCTAGAATGCCTGGAGTCGAGGCTGTTTCTCCAGAACGCCTGGAATCATTGGATGTCAGAGAGGGATCACAGTGTTCCTTTTGGCTGGGCAATTTCAGTGATACATACCTAGCAAAACAGCTTGCAGATATGCTGTCTTAATTTGATCACTGTGCTGTCGCAGTGAAATGCAAATTGTGCTGTGTTTGAGGTTTAAAAAGGCTTCTAAAGTTTCCACAAATCAGACTTGATTTGCCCTAACGAAAAATGTATCAACCCCTACAAAAATGTTCAGTAGTTATAATCCACATGCTAATTCAAATGTATTGTTGCTACAGGATTATCTTCCTGCTGTGAGAAACATGGTCAAATTAAGATAGCAGATCTGTACGTACTCTTACCCTTAATAGTCTTTGATTAGCCTAATTGTAATATTTCCCTGTAAAATCAATTGGGTCCATACTTGCGAACATAAAAAAAAAGTTTGATTAATGATTAATCAACAGCCGAATAAAATTGTTGATGTAGTGGCACGTGATCAAAGGCTACATGTTAGCTGTTCGCATTACATAACCGGGCAAATTCCATATTAGCGAATTAAAATCGTTGACGTAGTTGGACGCGAGAGAACACTTTTCCTTAACAGCTGTCTAACAGCACCATCTGCCAATCAGTTACTAAAACGTGTACCAATTTTTAACTGGACGAGTCGCTCACACTGGTGAGGTTAGCATAGGGCTAACGTGTGCCAGGTTATCTGATGGGACCAACTACAATGTAGCGTTCTATCACGTGAAACTACATAAACAATTTTAATTGGCTGATGCTTAAACTTAACCTTGAACTGAAACTTTTTCGAATGTTCTACGTATTTCCATTTCACACAATATAAACATGAGCTACACATACAGACGAGAGGAGCTATAGGAGAGGAGGCTGGTGGGAGGAGCTATGGGCTCATTGTAATGGCTAGAATGCAATACATGGAACTGAGTAAAACACATCAAACATATGGAAACCACGTTTGACTTTGCTCCTCCTATAGCTCCTCTCACCAGCATCCTCTGATACAGATAGAAACAACTGAGTGTGGCAGAATATGGCCAAAATGCATAAAACTGTTAAACATTACATTCAGCGTCACCTGATTATATAAACCATTAAATGGTGTCTATAGTCTTCTGCAACCATAGTGTCTGCACTAAAGCCCCTTTGTAGCAGACAACCATACCGCCTGCACTAAAGTCCCTTTGTAGCAGTTAAGTGCTTACTCTTATAGTTTTCCATTAAAATGGTCAAAAATAAGACTATTATTTTTTGCTAGGACTGTCTGGGAGTGGTCTGGGTGAGCGGCCTAACTGGAGGGGCCTAATAGGATTTATGTAACCTGAAAACTAGCTGTTATTATTGGCAGTGGTTTGGAACTCTCTTTACTATTGGTCTATTAACTTGTACGGCTGGTGATGTCACCAGGCAAGCCAAAACTCCACCCATGCAAAACCTCCTGATTATCAATTTGTTTCACACTTTTACAGTGTTAGTTTCAGCTGTTGTACTATAGAATACAAAACACAGGAAAACTGGATTTTGATTGCACTGGGCCTTTACAAATGTGATTACACCTTTGACAGAATTGTTACTGAGGATATTATAACATGTTATTTTTATATACATGCTTTTACATACCTATAGTAGTCGATAACCGTACACAAAAGTGACTGTGTTCGCAGTTCTGTCGCATTCTTTATTCTGAAGAATCTCGTGTCTGACCAAAACCTCTTCCTCTACTACCGCTACAGCAGTCGTCACCAACCGGACTTGTCGATCTCCAAGACATTTCTAGTCGATCACCGAAAATGTATGTTAAAAAACAACAACAACAATAAAGCCTTGTGTTCCTTTTTTTATTAGTCTCGGGCTGTTGGTGGTAGATGCAGCCATTTTAGCTGCCCTGCACGCCAGGTAGGCAAACTGTTGCCATGTCATGTGTCTGAAGGCACAAACTCTGCATTCCCGGTGGGACTGGAGAGGAAATAAAGTGCACTATGCTCCAGTGATGCCAATTTAGCAACTTTTCAGACTACCCTGGCAACTTTTTTTTCAAACAGCACCTAGCAACAAATGTAGCTACTTTTAAAAATATTTGGAACTTTTAGCAACTTTTGAAAAGTGACTCAAACGCTAAAATGCACGCATTTTCCCTCTAAATGACACAAAAACGATTTTCTCTGTCACACTTATTCACAACACACGTGCCTGGCTGCAAAAGTGCATTGTGAGTGACGTCAGCAGCAGGCGCTCAGCTCGTGCACAGGCAGCAGCAGGCCAGTAGCAATTAAAGCAAATTGCAAATCATTGTTAGCTGACTGCAGCAGCAGTAGTACGGGTTCGACGAGCCAAACTCAATGAATATAGTTGGTCACGAATCTTTATCTTGAACAGAACTTACAACATCAATCAACATGTCTCAATCAAAATTGTACAGAAAAGAGTGGGAGTCTGTACCTGAACAAATGTCAAATCAGTCAATTTGAGTAACGTTATTGTGTATTCAAAGTAATGACGCAGTTTTACGTTATCCCGCAATGACATCATAACGTCATTTAGCAACAATTAGCAACAAATCAACCTGCCTGGCAACACTGCTATGCTCCCGCTGGCCAATCAGATTAATCAGATGACCGAGTCTGCAATAATGTAGCAGGCATAAAAGATAGCTATGGCAAAATTGATACTGTGAGATTTCAAAACGTTTAAAACCATGACTAGAGAGAGACTGTCAACGAATACAGCAAAAAGCTGCTGTTTTTATGAGTGAGGTCATGTTTAAGTTCTTACTCAGCACTGTCAACACTTTGTATTAAACACTTTTATAAGCCATAAAATGCGCGTTCTTCCTATTTCCACTCAGCGCTACAACAAGCAGTGCAGCAGTAATTAATGAGGCTTACGTTGTTGTTATTATTAGCGGCTTGGGTATTTTTTAATATCAAGGAATATTTCACTTTCTCTGTGTATAGGAGTAACAACATGAATTTGTGCATGAGGCAGGATTAATGCGGTGAGACTCTAGTTTTGCCATCAGCTGGAAGACGGTGTCCCTTTTTGGTCAGTGGAGGAAAGAGAGAGCGGAGGGATGTTGAGAGAACGACGCTCAGTCTGAGCACTCTCCCTTCGCTGAGACTGACCATCAGATGCAGGCACCATCAGCCCAGTAAAATAAAAAGCAAATTATTTAGATGTATGCTCACTCAGCTGTTCCTCACAAGTAATACAACAATGGATCTATTACCGGTGTGATCATATAGCCTACCTCAAATTTTGAAATATAATTTAAAAAAATGTCCCGAACAACAATGCATTGGCAGGTAAATTCAAGCAAAGCCAGTATGCGGTGATAATGTATTGGGCCTATAGCTTACTGCACAAACCTCATTGCTATAGTACTGTTTTTAATTTGTTAATGTTGCGTAGGCTTACATTTTTTAAGTCATGTTAATAAAAAAATCAGAGCGGAAGATCTCGGGATGCATTTTGACTCAGAAAGTGATCTTGACTCAGAAAAGGTTGGTGACCACTGCGCTACAGAGTAACAGCGCCATCTATTGGATTGATGGTATAACTACAGCTCTAATGCCAAATTTTTCAACACATTACAAATGCTTAATGCAGCTCTGGTGTAGTTATGGCAATACTCTTAATCACTCAACCCGGATCAACACTTCTTAGCACAGCATTGCCAAACACAGTTTTTCTTAATTTCGGATTTTCTTTGTGGATAATACAATACACATTAATGGTTCAAAGTTCACTCGTGTTTCTGCTTGCAGTTGTCAACCGGGAGGGAAAGGTACATTCAGAAGTTTGAAATTGACCAAAAGTTGTCTGAGAGGGGCTCCCTCATCATCTATCTTAACCAGGTATCTGTTTGTGACTGCATGCCACACTGGTATTGAAATGACTTTCTTCTGCTCAGTGACAGTGACATGTTTACAATGACGTAACTTAATTGTATTATTCAACTTTCACTATATCTCCGGTATCCTTTAAGGTTTCTAATAAACTAGCAGACAACGTGGCATTCAGAATACACAAGGTTCAAGATGTAGGTCTGCTTCAACCTGTTGGGGTCACCGTTTATGAATACTATGCTCAAGGTATGCTTTATTTGAGAGGTGATATGAACCAGACCTGGTTTAAATAGAATGTACCTTTCTTTAAAGTACTTAACCTGTGCTTGATTCAGCTTGTCTGGTGGAATGGAACCAATGGAATAGTCCCAAAAGTGTAAACCCTGCCCATCTGGCATTCCAGGCAGGCTCAATCAAACACTCAAAAGTATTTGAAAGAAAACAAAAACTATTTGAACCCAGGTCTGATATAAGCACACATACTCACATGTACCTCACAGACTACAATGCATTCACTAGAAATGCCAACACACAGAAGAAATTGTTTTGAATAGGGACTTTTGTCATTTTAGAGAACCGCTGTGTGAAGTTCTACCACCCAATGAAGAAGGATGGAACCCTGAACAGGCTTTGTCGGGATGATGTGTGCCATTGTGCTGAAGGTACCACGCCTCGGTGGCCAAATTTCTGCCAAAAAGTAGTTGCAGTTATAGGATCAGCTTACCCTACTCTGATCCTTTTACCATTGTCAACAATCCCTCCATCATCCATTCAATGTTCAGGAAAAACCTAAATGTCGTGTTCCATTTTCACATCGAATGATCATTTTGCCTGTACAATAATATGTTAATGTTGCCTGGATACCAGTCTGTTTCTGTCATCTTTCCACTCCTTGCCACTCCTTGTCATGCCAAACAATGACACGGAGTACAATGCCATGTTTGGCAATGACACGGAGTACAATGCCATGTTTGGCAATGACACAGAGTACAATGAGTGGAATATTCGCACAAAACAGGTTCTGAATTTCAGCCTAATGTTAATATACTGAATGTCAAAGTAACACTGTCCTCACTATATAGATTGTCTGGTTACTTTGAAATGTTCATACACGTGACCTTTCATTCATAGAGAGCTGTAGCTACCAGAAGAAACTTGGAGACGTGAGTGAAGTAAAATTGTTGGACAAAGCCTGCGAAGCTGGTATGGATTATGGTAAGTCTCTAGTCTTTTGAGGCAGACAATTGTGTTCAGTAGTATGACACAGCGATGCAAAGTGCTTTGCAATGGACCATTTGTGTTTTCTCCCTACTGGACACAACACAGGAATGATTAAATTGAACAAAATTATATGTTAACTTATTCATATGACTGTCTTTTTCACACAGTTTTCAAAGCCTCCTTGGTTAATGCAACACTGGAGTCCTACACCGACACATACCACATGGAAATAAAAATGATTATCAAAGAAGGTAGGATAAGTCCTTAATGGTTAGTCCGTAGTTCCCAAACGAGAATCATTCACTGTTGGATTATATGGAGTAGGACTATGTGTATCAACAGTGGCAGTTGATATATTTTTTTAACATTAACAGCTCCTCTCACTTCAACACAAATGTGTCATTCCACAAATAGAATGCCTATTATTGGGTAGTGTAATTTGTCAAAAATATATATTTTGAATTTTTCACCTAATTTTCACATTCTGATCAACTTCATAAAAACATGTTTCCCAATCTCAAGAGGTTTAATTAAGAGAAATTACTATAGTGACAGGGTTGATCATAACAGTGTTGAGGATTTCATCTTGAATCAACCATAACTTCCCTTCTGACAGGGGAAATGGAAGCTTGTAGTGTGCAACAGAGAGGGGCAATTGAATGCAAGCTTAATACAAATATTTAACTTGTTAAAATATTTCTAGCCTTCCTATCGATGAGTAACAGGGTTGACTTGTTCTGTTTAATGTGCTCCGTTTTCCACCATTAAACACCAGAAAATGGCCAGCTCACCTGCTTGTACATTTTGATTTGACTATTAAATGTTCAATGTTTCTTTAGAAAAAAACTGAGGGACAAATGTTAATGAATCACTAATCACATGAAATAAGTAAACATCTTCAGAAATGACTTTCCCAAAGCAACAAAGTAAATAGGGCTTTACAATAATGGTGAAATGTTGTGAAAATCTTGGGGTTATGTGGGTTCAAATTTTCCAGAGAAGTTGAACAAACATGTGGGACATGCCAAAATTGGGATTTTCATAGAAAACAAATCACTTACTTGAATAAAAACAGACTGCTATTGGAATTTTTAACATGGTTTAGTTAGAGCATAGATGTTTGTGATCCAACTGGTAAATCAAGTGTTTTATCAACATTTACACACATAATGTCTGAAGTATATAAAAGGCAATCTATTCGTGAAGCGACCCAAATATTCCCTAGAAACACAATATGGTTTTGCACACAAATGCAAATGTTTTTGTTTTGCAAGCCACTCTTTTTCCAGAAAGTTTAAAACCAAGTTCTTTACAAATGAGATCAACGTTAATGTTCAATTTCTCTTTAGGCACTGACCTTCTGTTGGAGGGGGAAAAGCGCTTGTTCCTGGCCCACCCCTCCTGTAGAGAGACACTGGATCTGAAAGAAGGCCAGAGCTACCTGCTCATTGGAAACACTGCAGATCTAATCCAGAGTGGTCACGGGTAAGAAATGTCTCATCATTTCATTACGCTAGTTTCAAAAGAGTTTGGAAGATAAATCTTGCCCACGACTCATATTTCTGCAAAAAGCAACTTTCATGAACATATTTGTTTTTTAATCGAAAACCAGACGTTTTAGGCTCGGTTATAGTGATACGCGTCTATTCTGGTCTTCATTTTGACCGTTCGTTGCGAAAGTGATATGTTTTGGTATTTTAGTAGTAAATCTAGCTATTTTCGCCCCTAGCGGTACCATTGAAATCATAATGTAAAGGTGCCTCTACGTCATCTCAAGGGAGGGGTTCTGTATGAAATACACTCCCTTCTAGATGTGCTGGGTGGTTCCACCTCAAGTCTTACTATAAAAGCAGGCGAAAGCCTGCCTTATTTGGAAATGATCTTGGTAAGTGGAGTGTGCCAATATATTTAGCATGATGCTACCTTGACTAGACTACTGACGTTACACAAAATTCAAAAAGGTAGTAAGGCGCATTTCCCCATATGGACATAAATTCGATGTTTTTGCTTACCGTTTCATACACATCTATGCATTTGACAAAAAACATGTAAACTATGAGGATTATACATTCATATTTGTAGCTACATCCTAAGAAGAAATCGATGACAATGGTGGTCATGTCAACTTGTTGTATTTTTTCCCAACCACTGACTGATTGGTGGTGCGGTCTGCTAAAACAGATGGCTCATACTGTTTGTTGTTGAATGGTTGTGAGTTCTCGTCAATGTGTATAAACCCTGGATGACCAACAGGGGGCGCTATATTGAAACCACATTGCGGATTCAGATTCCGGATTAACCTTTCAAGTGTAGATCAGATGAAACAAACAATGGTATGCAGTATCAGCTTTAAAGGAGTAGTTCAGTATTTACAACTTGATGTTAGATGGTTCCTCAACCTTAAAGCAGTCTATGGGCCAGGAAAAACTGTAATCAATGGTTGTTTTTTCATTAAACAGCCATCACAAACTAACTTTAGCCACCGCTAGCTAACAATCAATGGAAGTGATGGGGGGGGTGTGAGCATGTTAGTTTTGAATGGCCAAATCACCTTTAAGTAACATCAAGCCAAATATGGAGTTATTAATTGATTTCGGTGATTTGGAGAAAACGTTTTTTTACATTCTCACATGCCCCCATCACTTTCAATGATTTTTATGCTAGCAGTGGCTCAAGTTTGTAGTGGCTGTTTAAAGAACTGTACCATGGTTAACAGTTTCTCCTGGGCCATAGACTACTTTCATCCTTGAAGTAAAAGCTATGAATGAGCTATTTTATTAACTGTAACTATATTTCCGTCACACTACTAGACCGCAAACCCTGCTAAGAGCTATGTCTTTGTTTCTAGATTCGAGTACGTATTGGGTGAGCGGACATGGATCGAGTACTGGCCCACAAGTGCTGAGTGCAATATGCGGGGTCCGGTCAGGAAAAGATGTTTGGAAATCAATGACTTTGTTCACGAAATGGGAAGCGAAGGATGTGTAAACTAGAGTGAACATGTGTTATTCTGTTGTTTTCATTTGACAGTAATTTTTTTCCTTGCACAAGAATGTCTTTGTACCAAATGTAGCCTAAATTAGCACTATACTTGTCAATTAAAATGCTTTTGTTTGTTGTACTGGAAGATGCTTGCAAAAACATGAATAAAGATGTTTTTCGAATTTTCTTGGTTGACACCAGTCTCAGTCCAGGGGTTAAACCAGGTTCATCCATGTGTAACAGTTTAACTTTAGTCCGTCCCCTCGCCCCGGGCGCGAACCAGGGACCCTCTGCACACATCAACAACAGTCACCCACGAAGCGTCGTTACCCATCGCTCCACAAAAGCCGCGGCCCTTGCAGAGCAAGGGGAACCACTACTTCTAGGTTTCAGAGCAAGTGACGTAACCGACTGAAAGGCTGCTAGCGCGCACCACCGCTAACTAGCTAGCCATTTCACATCCGTTACACATGTCCCCACCTGTCCCATGCGGTCCTGTTGGTAAAGCAATTGACTTGCAACGTCTGGGCATACCCATACGAATATGTATGCATGCACCAGTTATGAGTAAAGACATGTATCCATGAAGGTAAATCCACCTGATGACCTGGCTGGTTGGTGTTGTAATGCCGTGCAGTACTTTTTCAAACCAACTTTTAAAATAGATCCAAAGAACAAACTCTACCAGTAGGTGGCCCACTCCCACAGACTGACTAAATCACTTGTAAAGAGTCTGCACACATTTGAATGGAGTCTGCACTGCTCAGTGGACAGTTCGGAGAAAATCACACTTTTTGTAACTATGTACTTGCGCTTGTGTCCTCAAAAGTGAGTACACCACATCAATTTATTTTAAACATTACCAGAAAGGTGAGTTCCAGAAATGTAAAAAACTATACAACGTTAGCAGTTATTGTTTATGGCCATGCCATGACAAATAATTATGTTTGAGTATGCCTCTTTAGGCGGAAATCAACATTTTGCCATATCATATAAGAGTATAACTGACCAACTATTGTTAGTGTCTGCCCTGAGATTATAAGTTTAGGGGTTCAATCCCCTGCCGAGTCATACCAAAGACTTACAAAATGGGACCGATGCCCCTGCTTTGCACTCAGAATTAAGGAGATGGATTTTTGGTCTAGCCCTTTGATTGACTAGCATTCTGTCCATAGGTGTACTTGTACATCAAGCTGCCTCACGCTACAGACACAGGAGATGGGTTTCTGCCCTATTGGCTGTTCTGGCTCGGACAAGGCTTACTTACTTAGGCCATGGCCAGAGATTTTGCATTCGCCACAGTTCATTTTGAGATCTTTTAGAAATGTAATGCACATACAAATGACAATGTGTGAATTCACAAACCACAAACTGGTATTAAAGTTACTGTATGCCTTCAAAAAAGACAAAAAGCTTCCTGATAACTAACATGTTACTGTACTAACAAGAAAAAAGACACAATGTACACCAAACTTGTAAAAAAAAAAAAACTTTAATAGGACAGCTGCACAGAATGTAAATGTCCTTATTTTCCCCCACAGTCGCCGCACAGCTGCACAAACAGTACATGCGTTATCCTTATGTAACACTCCTATGGTGGGCTGTCAACCCTCGTATGGGGAGAATGAGGTCATCAAAAGGCACTGGGCCAACTTCTCTCCAGATAGGCTTGTGGCAGTCAAACACCAACAACCTGGCGTAATGCCCAACAATCTGTACACCTTCACAGTTGTAATCAGCTATAACTGGTCACCAAGCGCACCACTGGAAAGGTGTACTTCAGATAATATGTCTGCAGTTGAAGTCGGAAGTTTACATACACTTAGGTTGGAGTCATTAAAACTCGTTTTTCAACCACTCCACAAATTTCTTGTTAACAAACTATAGTCTTGGCAAGTCGGTTAGGACATCTACTTTGTGCAAGACACAAATCATTTTTCCAACAATTGTTTGCAGACAGATTATTTAACTTATAATTCACTGTATCACAATTCCAGTGGGTCCGAAGTTTACATACACTAAGTTGACTGTGCCTTTAAACAGCTTGGAAAATTCCAGAAAATGATGTCATGGCTTTAGAAGATTCTGATAGGCTAATTGACATAATCTGAGTCAATTGGAGGTGTACCTGTGGATGTATTTCAAGGCCTACCTTCCAACTCAGTGCCTCTTTGCTTGACATCATGGGAAAATCAAAAGAAATCAGCCAAGACCTCAGAAAAAAAAGTGTAGACCTCCACAAGTCTGCTTCATCCTTGGGAGCAATTTCCAAATGCCTGAAGGTACCACGTTAATCTGTACAAACAATAGTACGCAAGTATAAACACCATGGGACCACGCAGCCATCATACTGCTCAGGAAGGAGACGCGTTCTGTCTCCTAGAGATGAATGTACTTTGGTGCGAAAAGTGCAAATCAATCCCAGAACAACAGCAAAGGACCTTGTGAAGATGCTGGAGGAAACAGGTACCAAAGTATCTATATCCACAGTAAAACGAGTCTTATATCGACACAGGCCGCTGAGCAAGGAAGAAGCTACTGCTCCAAAACCGCCATAAAAAAGCCAGACTACTGTTTGCAACTGCACATAGGGACAAAGATTGTACTTTTTGGAGAAATGTCCTTTGGTCTAATGAAACAGAAAAATAACTGTTTGGCCATAATGACCATCGTTATGTTTGGAGGAAAAATGGGGATGCTTGCAAGCTGAAGAACACCATCCCAACCGTGAAGCGCGGGGTGGCAGCATCATGTTGTGGGGGTGTTTTACTGCATGAGGAACTGGTGCACAAAATAGATGGCTTCATGAGGATGGAAAATGATGATGATATATTAAAGCAACATCTCAAGACATCAGTCAGGAAGTTAAAGCTTGGTCGCAAATGGGTCTTCCAAATGAACACTGACCCCAAGCATACTTCCAAAGTTGTGGCAAAATGGCTTAAGGACAACAAAGCCAAGGTATTGGAGTGGCCATCACAAAGTCCTGACCTCAATCCCATAGAAAATGTATGGGCAAAACGGAAAAAGCGTGTGCAAGCAAGGAGGCCTAATTAACCTGACTCAGTTACACAAGCTCTGTCAGGAGGAATGGGCCAAAATTCACCCAACTTATTGTGGGAAGCTTGTGGAAGGCTACCTGAAATGTTTGACCCAAGTTAAACAATTTAAAGGCAATGCTACCAAATACTAACTGAGTGTATGTAAACTTCTGACCCACTGGGAATGTGATGAAAGAAAGAAATTCTGAAATAAATCCTTCTCTCTGCTATTATTCTGACATTTCACATTCCTAAAATAAAGTGGTGATCCTAACTGACCTAAAACAGGGAATTTTTACTTGGATAAAATGTCAGGAATTGTGACAAACGGAGTTTAAATGTATTTGGCTGTATGTAAACTTCCGACTTCAACTGTATATTTCAGGTATTTATTTACAATACAAAAAAATACAATGTGACTTTTTATCAAATGGATCAGAAGATAATGCCAAAATAATTTGTGAGGTTTCAAATACACACAGTACAAGGTCAAAGGACTAGATAGGTGGAAGCAATAGGATAGCAACTCCACCTAACCAACCAGAGAACTACAGTAGAGATCACTATCATGTCCTTACAAACTACCCAATCCTCTCAGATCTGCCAGAGGGAAATCAACAAGGAACTGAGGCAATCGAGGCCTAGCGATCTGAATGGATTTGGGCCACAGTGTAACCCGCAGCCGGATGCAGCTCATCTTTCTTCCTCTAACGAGGAAGTTGGAAGGCACACGTGTCACAACTCCTTTGTGCAGTTAGCAGGAGAATCTACTGATCTCTCGTCAGTCCTCACAAGTTCCTCTCCGCACAGCTTCCGTCCACCACGTCTGGGCACCGGCAGGTGAAGCCGCCGCGGCGAGGCAGACAAAGGTGTGAGCAGCCTCCGTTGTTCGAGCAGTAGTTATACGCTGCGGGAGACATTTGGATAACATTACCATCATTCACAGGAGTTTCTAGCCATTTGGCACAATTGTACTTTAAATTGTACTTTGATATCAAATGTCCACTACGTGTGGTCTGAATGAGAATAAGAGCAAACCCCACCAAAAGCAGCAGTAGGGTTATTCACAGTGCTATAACAACATACACAGCTACATACTCGTACACTAAAAAGTGTTCAATTGATAACATGTGACATTTCACACACACAAAAAACATTCACTGTATGCTCTGGGAGTGTTTAAGACACCCAGAGTACTTTGAAAAAGAGAGTCAGAACAGATTTACACTGTTCTTGGTCATGCGGTCTTGATTATGCAGTAATGTAACCCAGAATGAGGGCTCTATTAAAACCTCTACAGGATCGGTGGGTCCCCATCGGGACGATTGAGCTAACATAGGCTAATGTGATTATGAGGTTGTAAGTAACAAGAACATTTCCCAGGACATAGACATATCTGATATTGGCAGAAAGCTTACATTCTTGTTAATCTAACTGCACTGTCCAATTTAGAGTAGCTATTACAGTGAAATAATACCATGCTATTGTTTGAGAGTGCACAGTTATGAACTTGAAATGTATTAATAAACCAATTAGGCACATTTAGGCAGTCTTTATACAATCTTTTTTTACAGAAATGCAATGGTTCTTTGGATCAGCCTAAAACTTTGCACATACACTGCTGCCATCTAATGGCCAAAATCTAAATTGAGCCTCGGCTGGAGTAATACATTATGGCCTTTCTCTTGCATTTCAAAAATGATGGTACAAAAAAAAATATTTCAAAAAAAATAAAACATTCTTTGAATTATCTTTTACCAGATCTAATGTGATATATTCTCCTACAACAATTTAACATTTCCACAAACTTCAAAGTGTTTCCTTGAAATGGTTTCAAGAATATCCATATCCATGCTTCAGGCCCTGAGCTACAGGCAGTTAGATTTGGGTATGTCATTTTAGGCGAAAATGTTTAAAAAAGGGTCCGATCCTTTTAAGAAAGAAATGAAATAAAAATAAAAGTATAACAAATAATTAAGGAGCAACAATAAAATAACAGTAGCGAGGCTATACACAGGGGGTTCCGGTACAATGTGCGGGGGCACCGGTTATTCAAGGTAATTGGGGTAATATGCACAGTTGAAGTCGGAAGTTTACATACACTTAGGTTTTTCAACCATTCCAAAAAAAAATTGTAATCAAACTATAGTTTTGGCAAGTCGGTTAGGACATCTACTTTGTGCATGAGACAAGTCATTTTTCCAAAAATTGTTTACAGACAGATTATTTCACTTCACTGTATCACAATTCCAGTGGGTCCGAAGTTTACATACACTAAGTTGACTGTGCCTTTAAACAGCTTGGAAAATTCCAGAAAATGATGTCATGGCTTTAGAAGCTTCTGATAGGCTAATTGACATAATTTGAGTCAATTGGAGGTGTACTTCAATCAAAAGAAATCAGCCAAGACCTCAGAAAAAAAACTGTAGACCTCCACAAGTCTGATTCATCCTTGGGAGAAATTTCCAAACACCACGTTCATCTGTACAAACAATAGTACGCAAGTATAAACACCATGGGACCATGCAGCCGTCATACCACTCAGGAAGGAGACGTGTTGTGTCTCCTAGAGATAAACGTACTTTGGTGCGAGAAGTGCAAATCAATACCATAACAACAGCAAAGGACCTTGTGAAGATGCTGGAGGAAACAGGTACCAAAGTATCTATATCCACAGTAAAACGAGTCCTATATCGACATAACCTGAAAGGCCGCTCAGCAAGGAAGAAGCCACTGCTCCAAAACCGCCATAAAAAAGCCTGACTTTTTGGAGAAATGTCCTCTGGTCTAATGAAACAGAAATAGAACTGTTTGGCCATAATGGCCATCATTATGTTTGGAGGAAAAAGGGGGAGGTTTGCAAGCCGAAGAACACCATCCCAACCGTGAAGCACGGGGGTGGCAGCATCATGTTGTGGGGGTGCTTTGCTGCAGGAGGGACTGGTGCACTTCACAAAATAGATGGCATCATGAGGGAGGAAAATTATGTGGATATATTGACACAACATCTCAAGACATCAGTCAGGAAGTTAAAGCTTGGTCGCAAATGGGTCTTCCAAATGGACAATGACCCAAGCATACTTCCAAAGTTGTGGCAAAATGGCTTAAGGACAACAAAGTCAAGGTATTGGAGTGGCCATTGCAAAGCCCTGGCCTCAATCCAATAGAACATTTGTGGGCAGAACTGAAAAAGCGTGTGCGAGCAAGGAGGCCTACAAACCTGACTCAGTTACACCAGCTCTGTCAGGAGGAATGGGCCACAATTCACCCAACTTATTGTGGGAAGCTTGTGGAAGGCTACCCGAAACGTTTGACCCAAATTAAACAATTTAAAGGCAATGCTACCAAATACTAACTGAGTGTATGTAAACCTCTGACCAACTGGGAATGTGATGAAAGAAATAAAAGTTGAAATAAATTATTCTCTCTACTATTATTCTGACATTTCACATTTTAAAAATAAAGTGGTGATCCTAACTGACCTAAGACAGGGAAATTTTACAAGGATTAAATGTCAGGAATTGTGAAAAACTGAATATAAATGTATTTGGCTAAGGTGTATGTAAACTTCCAACTTCAACTGTATATTTCAGGTATTTATTTACAAATTATTTTGGCATTATTTTCTGATCCATTTAATAAAAAGTCACATTGTATTTTCTTGTATTGTAAATACAGCTTGCAGCTGTGCTTCCCTTCGTAGTCCGTAATAGTTTGCAAGCCCTGCCACATCCGACGAGAGTTGGAGCCGGTGTAGTACGATTCAATCTTAATCCTGTATTGATGCTTTGCCTGTTCCCTCTGGTTGCATATTGAACATGCTGGTATGAAATTAGGTAAAATGGATTGAAGTTTCTCTGCATTAAAGTCTCCGGGCACTAGGAGCACCGCCTCTGGATGAGCATTTTCCTGTTTGCTTATGGCCCTATAAAGCTCGTTGAGTGCCGTCTAAGTGCAAGCATCGGTTTGTGGTGGTAAATAGACAGCTACGAAAAATATAGATAAACTCTCTTGGTAAATAGTGTGGTCTACAGCTTATCATGAGATACTTTACCTCAGGCAAGCAAAACCTCGAGACTTCCTTAATATTAGATTTCTTGCACCAGCTGTTGTTTACATATAGACACAGACCGCAACCCCTTGTCTTACCGGAGTCAGCTATTCTATCTTGCCGTTGGACCGAAAACCCGACAGCTGTATGTTATCCATGTCGTCATTCAGCCACGACTCGGTGAAACATAAGATATTACAGTTGTTAATGTCCCGTTGGTTTGATATCCTTGATCGGAGCTCATCCATTTTGTTATCCAATGATTGCACGTTGGCTAATAGGACTGATGGTAGACAGGGTTTACTCACTCGCCTACGAATTCTCAGAAGGCAGCCCGACCTCCGCCCCCATTTTCTCCATTTTTTCTTCACGCAAATTACAAGGATTTGGGCCTGTTCCCGAGAAAGCAGTATAACCTTTGCGTCGGACTCGCTAAAGAAAAAAATCTTTGTCTACATTGAGGTGAGTAATCGCTGTTCTGATGTCCAGAAGTTATTTTCAGTCATAAGAGACGGTAGCATTATGTACAAAATAAGTAAAAAATAAGTTACAAACATTGTGAAAAAACAAACAAATTGCACAGTATATAGTGTTTAAATGTGTGAGGGATTTGTGTGGGAGTGACAGTGTAGTGTGTGTGATTGAGTGTGTATATGGTGTGTATATATAGTCTAGCGAGTGTACGTAGGGTCAGTGCAAGATAGTCAGTGCAAATAGTTTGGGTTCCATTAATGAACTATTTAGCTGAAGCGTTACAGAATGCGCGCTTGAAATTAAAGGTCATTTCCAATTGAGTCACATATGCAGCGTTTACCGTGAATGCAGTCTCCGCTAACGTGGGAAGCTTGCCTTTAAATTTCAATCACGCTGTAACTCTAAACTTCCGCGATACGGATTAAATAGAGCCCTGAGAGAGGCTTTCACAGGGCCAGGTACAGTCCAATCAAACCATTTGTACCTCTGCATTAGCTTTAATGTAAGGCAGGGACTGCTGTATGTTTAAACCTAAAACCCCTTGAATCCAAATCAAAAAAGACTGTCTTGATGAATGGTTTAAAAGCAGTTGGCTGGCGGTTCGCCATCCTAAAGCCTTTAAATCACACAACATCGGGCGTCATTTTCCTTTTTCAACATCGGCCGTAATTTCACGACAATTCTGCATGTTGAATGGCCACCGTTCGTCGACACTCATTAGGCGATCTACAGCACATAGCCAACTAACTACACTATAAGTCCCTACTATACTACTCATACTGTACACAAATTAAGTCCAGAAAATAAGAACAGACCACCATGGTGGATTGGATCAGACCAGATAAATCCAGCGGGAGCACAGATGTATGAACATGGCAGACGGTGCACATTCCGCCAGACCCGAGTAATTGCATCCAGACCATGTGAGGATATACAGTATATGTAGGAAAGGGGGGTGGGAAAAAGTGAATCTCTGCATAGCCAGCTGTAACATTACAGTTATGAGACTCTCAGCTGTATCCATGTACAGCTGTGTATTTAAAGCTATGTATCCAACTTGACTAATTCTGCTTCAGTGCTATATAACTAGTCTAGAACCACAACCATCAGAGTTGGGAATAGAATTGAACATAAATTCAGATCACATACGTATGTGTTTATTGTATAGACCTACACCAGTAGTCCCTAACCAGTCGATCACCACACATTTCTGTAGAAAAGCCGACGATAAAGGCATAAAGGGTCCCTTTTTTTGTGTTGCGCTGTTGGCGGTAGGTGCACTTGATTCAGAAGCCCTGCGCACCGGGATACAAAGTGTTCCTATTTTGAACCATTTCATTTGTCTGAAGAGACAAACTGCCTACCCTGTGGACCAGGAGATCTCTGGCGAAATTGAGTGTGCCGACTGCGTTGGCCAATTGGATAGCTCAAATCACTGTGCCTACCTACAGCTTCCACGACCCTAGCCTATGAGAGATTTCATGACTTTTAAAACCATGACCAGCGAGACTGTCAAATAATACAGCAAAGAGAGGCTGTTTTTTTGAGTGAGTTCACGTCTAAGTTTCATTCAGCACCGTTAACACAGTTTTTTCCCGACACTATTACGAAACATAAAACGTGCTTCTCTCTACTTCCACTCGCACTGTAGCTGCAATGAATGAGTAGCCAGGTGTATCGATAGCCCTGCGTTTTTATTGCTATTAGCAGCTTGTCGTGTCTGTTTTAATATCAAGGAATATTTCACTTTCTCGGGTCATTGGAAAAACATTAACTTGTGCCTGAGGCAGATGCAGTGCGACTCGAGTTTCGCCATCAGGTGGAAAACTGTGTCACGTCTCTCTGGTCAGCCTCATCAGAGGACAGGAAGGACCATGAGAGGCAGACCCTCTGCTGAGGCTAATGCCATGTTCAAAACAACTGGGAACTCGGAAGTCTCAGACTTCCGACTTCAGTGCGTTCAAGACAAATGGCAAATCTGAAAAAAAAACAAGATCCGACTGAACATTTTTTTATTTGACCCGCCATCCAACTCGGAAACTCTGGTCTCTTTCTAGATCTCCGACTTTCCGACCTGATGTTCACTGATGTCATAATTTGACCTTGTTTTTTCAGAGTTACCAGTCTTGAAAGCATTATGACCATCAGATGCAGGTACCTACAATCAGTACAGTCAAATAAAAAAGTTAATTATTTACATTTATGCTCAGCTGTGCCTTGCAAGCTCAGTCTAGGTCAGTGGTCACCAACCTTTTCTATCTCCAAATTGCACCCTATTCCTTATATAGTGTACTTCTTTTGACCAGAGCCTATAGGGTGCCATGTGGGATGCAAACCAAGGCTATTGAGAGAGTGAGGAAGTGTGAGGAGGCTTACCTTGTGGGCATTGAGTTGGGGCCGTGGCAATGCCGTACACTCGCGAACGCTTCTGTGGCAGAAACTCATCCGTCTCTCTGTCCGTTGTGCGGTCCACGGCTACCACCGCCTCCCTGGCAACAGCAAACGACATTATCAGAACATTTTCTAAACATTCGCTGGGCCCCCTCGGGACCACACGCCAACGTTTGAGCCATGTCCAGTGCTATAAAATACTTAAGTAATAATACTTTAAAGCTGTAAATTTTTGGAGGTATCTGTACAATACTTTACTAATCATATTTTTGACAACTTTTACTTCACTACATTCCTAAAGAAAATGATCTACTTTTTACTCCATACATTTTCCCTGACACCCAAAAATACTTTTTGAATGGTTAGCAGGACAGAAAAGTGGTCCAATTCACACACTTATCGAGAGAACATCCCTGGTCATCTCTACTGCCTCTGATCTGGCAGACTCACTAAACACAAATGCTTAGTTTGTAGATGCTGTCTGAGTGTTTGAGTGTTCCCCTGGCAATCTGTAAAGAAAAAAGAAAATGGTGCCGTCTAGTTTGCTTAATATAATGAATTTAATTTATAATTTATACTTCTACTTTTCCTTTTGATACTTAAGTATAATTAAAACCAAATACTTTTAGATTTTTACTTAAGTAGTATTTTACTGGCCAACTCACTTTACTTGACTCATTTTCTATTAATAAATCCTCTTAAGGATCCGCCTCTTTTTTTCAATTTTTGCCTAAAATTACATACCCTAATCTAACTGCCTGTAGCTCAGGCCCTGAAGCAAGGATATGCATATTCTAGATACCATTTGAGGCAAATGGCAAAAATTACAGAAATTAGAACTCAAATTATTGACATGGAATTTATTTTTATATGATTTAAATGTATAGGGATTTGAAGCCTATAGTTCTAGACCTACTGTATTTCTATTTTAATGCAGTCATCATGTTTTAATTTGAAGCACCTTCACTTGTTTGTAACAATTGCAAAGACATTGGCGACTTTGTATTTCTGTTCAACTTCATTCTGCAGTTATCGTCAGTCACAGAGAGAGAGATATGCCTAATAATCTTGATTCTATGTATAGCAGAGATTATATGTGTATAGTAGGATAATCTACAGAAGGGCAGTCTGTAAATAACAAGCATTTTCAAGAGCAACTTTAGTAAGAATAGTTTTGGGAAACAGCTTGGAGATTTAACGATGCTCCTACCAAGGTTCAAACGATGAACTTAGCCTTAAGATGCTTTTGGGAAACCGGTCCCAGGTGATCATACCTTCTCCAGTCAGTGTAGTAAAGGTTCCTCCCATGGGATACGATGGCGAAAGGATACTGAATCCCCTCCACAATAGTCCTACGGTTCCTACCATCGGGGTCCATACACTGTACCTTACGAGTACCTGTAAAGGTTTAAAAAAACACACGCAGCAGTCAAACCAACATCCCTGCTGTTAGCACCAGTGGTGTAAAGTACTTAAGTAAAAAATACTTTAAAAAGTACGACTTAAGTTGTTTTTGGGGGTATCTGTACTTTACTATTTACATTTTTGACAACTTCTACTTTTACTTCACTACATTCCTAAAGAAAATAATGTACTTTTTAATCCATACATTTTCCCTGCCACCCGAAAGTACTCGTTACATTTTGAATGCTTAGCACAGGAAAATGGTCCAATATATGCAAGAAAACATCCCCGGTCGTCCCTTATGCCTCTGATCTGGCCCACTCACTAAACACACATGCTTCATTGGTAAATTATGTCTGAGTGTTGGCTATCCATAAATAAAATTACAAATAATATAGTGCCGTCTGGTTTGCTTAATATAAGGAATTTGAAATTATTTATACTTTTTTTACTCAAGTACTATTTTACTGGGTGACTTTCACTTTTACTTGAGTCATTTTCTATTAAGGTATCCTTATTTTTACTCAAGTATGACAATACAGTACTTTATCCACCACTGGCTAGCACCATGCTCCAACTAACTGAGTCATCTGAACTGTCTCAGTACAGTGGGATTTTCCCATGGACGGCTACATAGCATGTTTAGCTCACAATATCAATAGTGTTAACATGTTTAGTGTAGCGTCTTTACCTGCATCACTAGTGTTAGCATGTTTAGCACACCTTCTTAACAACATCAATAGTGTAAGCATGTTTAACATAGCTTTTTACAGATAGTGTCTGCATGTTTAGCGTAGCCTCTTACCAGCGTCGGCCCAGCACAGTTGCTGGCTCTCAGGGTCGTATGTCAGGCCGTTGGGCAGCCCCAGGTCGTCCTTAACCAAGACTGTCCTGTCGGTTCCGTCCATGTTGGACATCTCGATCTTGGGCCCGTCTCTGTTCCAGTCTGCCCAGTAGAGTCGTCTGGACAACAAGCAAGAGAGAACATGTTCCTGTCACGATGCTTAGAACCAACAGCTTTAAAAGGAACACAGCACCAGTGATTTGTGTTGTCAAACCTACGTCAAACCTACCTACGTGCTATCTAAACCATGAAAAGGCTAACCTGACAGATTCGCTAGCAAAATCATTCCAGGCCTTAGTGGTTAAGGACAATATATCTTCAGCACAAAGAACTAACTGCTTATTTAATCACAAATTTGCATCAAAGGAATCAAAGTCAGACATTGTCCAAAGACACGTACCCATTGGAGGGGTCAGTGACGATGGGCCGGGGGTTGACCAGGTCGGTGTCGAAGAGAACACGGCGCTGGCTTCCGTCCAGTTTGGCCACCTCAATCCTGTCCTTCATGGAGTCCGTCCAGAACATTAGGCGGGCCAGGTGGTCGATAGCCAAACCCTCTGGGCTCTCCAGGTCTAAGGAAGAGAAAAGGAGGATATCATTACGCCCAGTTCAGACAGAAACTACAGATTTTCTATGAGGGTCATCAGGTATGGAATTTAAGGATTTTGAGCACTGGCCTGCCAGCCTAATAGACCGCAATTCCTACAAGCCCGGGTCCAAAATCTGTGGGATATTTAAGAAGAAGAAAAAATCACTAGCCAGCAAGCTAGTTGGGCACATTTTCTACAAGCCCGATATGAAAAATACTATCCTTAGGTTAGCTTTATTTCCATCCCTGGGAGTTATACACTACATGACCAAAAGTATGTGGACACTTGCTCGTCGAACATCTCATTCCAAAATCATGGACATTAATATGGCGTTGGTGCCCCCTTTGCTGCTATAAAAGACTGTTCTGGGAAGTCTTTCCACTAGATTTTGGAACATTGCTTGCTTCCATTCAGCCACAAGAGCATTAGTGAGATCGGGCACTGATGTTAGGCGATTAGAGCTGGCTCGCAGTCGGCGTTCCAATTCATCCCAAAGCGGTTCGATGGGGTTGAGGTCAGGGCTCTGTGCAGGCCAGTCAAGTTCTTCCACACCAATCTCAACAAATCATTTATGTATGGACCTTTTTTTCACCTTTATTTAACCAGGTAGGCCAGTTGGGAACAAGTTCTCATTTACAACTGTGACCTGGCCAAGATAAAGCAAAATAGTGCGACAAAAACAACAACACAGAGTTACACATAAAGAAACATACAGTCAATAACACAAAAGAAAAGAAAAATAGAAAAATCTATGTACAGTGTGTGCAAATGTAGAAGAGTAGGGAGGTAGGTAATAAATAAGCCCTAGAGGCAAAAATAATTACAATTTAGCATTAATACTGGAGTGATAGATGTGCAGATGATGCTGTGCAAGTAGAGATACTGTGGTGCAAAAGAGCAAGAGGGTAAGTAATAATATGGGGATGAGGTAGTCGGGTGGGCTATTTACAGATTGGCTTTGTACAGGTACAGTGATCGGTAAGCTGCTCAGACAGCTTAAAGTTAGAGAGGGAGATATAAGACTCCAGCTTCAGAGATTTTTGCAATTCGTTCCAGTCAGCAGAGAACTGTAAGGAAAGGCGGCCAAAGGAAGTGTTGGCTTTGGGGTTGACCAGTGCAATATACCTGCTGGAGCGCGTGCTACGGGTGGGTGTTGCTATGGTGACCAGTGAGCTGAGATAAGGCGGGGCTTTACCTAGCAGAGACTTATAGATGACCTGGAGCCAGTGAGTTTGGTGACGAATATGTAGTGAGGGCCAGCCAACGAGAGCATATAAGGTCGCAGTGGTGGGTGGTATATGGGGCTTTGGTGATAAAACGGATGGCACTGTGATAGACTACATCCAGTTTGCAGAGTAGAGTGTTGGGGGCTATTTTGTAAATGACATCGCCGAAGTCAAGGATCGGTAGGATAGTCAGTTTTACGAGGGTAAGTTTGGCAGCATGAGTGAAGGAGGCTTTGTTGCGAAATAGGAATCTGATTCTAGATTTAATTTTGGATTGGAGATGCTTAATGTGAGTCTGGAAGGAGAGTTTACAGTCTAACCAGACACCTAGGTATTTGTAGTTGTCCACATATTCTAGGTCAGAACCGTCCAGAGTAGTTATGCTAGTCGGGAGGGAGGGTGCGGGCAGTTGAAGAACATGCACTTAGTTTTACTAGCATTTAGTTTTACTAGCACCATTCTCTGTGCATGGGGGCATTGTCATGCTGAAACAGGAAAGGGCCTTCCCCAAACTGTTGCCACAAAGTTGGAAGCACAGAATCATCTAGCATGTCATTGTATGCTGTTGTATGCTTCACTGGAACTAAGGGGCCTAGCCTGAACCATGAAAAACAGCCCCAGACCAGTATTCCTCCTCCACCAAACTTTACAGTTGGCACTATGCATTCAGGCAGGTATTCGTCCGTTGGACTGCCAGATGGTGAAGAATGATTCCTCACTCCAGAGAACGCATTTTCACTGCTCCAGAGTCCAATGGCGGCGAGCTTTACACCACTCCAGCCGACGCTTGGCATTGCGCATGGTGATCTTAGGCTTGTGTGCAGCTGCTCGGGCCATGGAAACCCATTTCTTGAAGGTCCTTAACGAACAGTGCTTGTGCTGACGTTGCTTCCAGAGGCAGTTTGGAACTCGGTAGTGAGTGTTACATGCAATGTGCTTCAGCACTTGGCGTTCCCATTCTGTGAGCTTGTGTGGCCTACCACTTTGCAGCTTACAGCTTACTCCTCACATTTTCCTTGACACCCAAAAGTACTCGTTACATTTTGAATGCTTAGCAGGACGTCAAATAGTCAAATTCACGCACTTATCAACCGAACACCCCTGGTCATCCCTATTGCCTCGGATCTGGCGGACACACCAGATGGCAGAAAATGGTGCCATCTGGTTTGCTCAATATAAGGAACTTGAAATTATTTATACTTTTACTTTTGATACTTAAGTATATTTTAAACCAAATACTTTTACTCAAGTAGAATTTTACTGGGTGACTTTTACTTTTACTTGAGTCATTTTCTATTAAGGTATCTTTACTTTTACCCAAGTATGATAGTTGGGTACTTTTTCCACCACTGTTGGAAAGGTGGCATCCTATGACGGTGCCATGTTGAAAGTCACTTAGCTCTTCAGTAATGCCATTCTACTGGCAATGTTTGTCTATGGAGATTGCATGGCTGTATGCCCGATTTTATACACCTGTCAGCAATGGGTGTGGCTGAAATAGCCAAATCCACTAATTTGAATTGGTGCCCACATACTTTTGGATATATAGTGTACATTGAAAGACTACCAAGACAATGGATCACAATCCGTCATTTGTCCGTGTTGTTTCACACATGTCAAAAGATGAAATTTATGGAACTTTTGTTTTTGTTTACACGTTATACAATCTTTCATGAATAAGCCTTTATAAAGGCTTTACATGTGTATATAAGTAAATTATGAGAAATCCATGAGAAATCAAATATTATAAATGAAAAGTTAACTATTATCATTCTTGATGCGTTTCATGGACCAGGCTAGCTAGGTTTGAGCTGATCTCAGACCAGTGTACCGCTCACCTGTTGTGACGAGAGAGATTGTGTCTCCTCCCTCCAGACTGGCCTGAGACCTGTGTACTGAAGCGGTTGTGACGAGAGAGATGGTGTCTTTTCCCTACAGGCTGACCTCAGACCTGTGAACAGCTCACCTTTTGTGACGAGAGAGGATGGTTTCTCCTCCCTCCAGGCTGACCTGAGACCTGTGTACTGCTCACCTGTTGTGATGAGAGAGATGGTGTCTCTGCCGTCCAGACTGGTCTGAGACCTGTGTACTGCTCACCTGTTGTGATGAGAGAGATGGTGTCTCTGCCGTCCAGACTGGCCTGAGACCTGTGTACTGCTCACCTGTTGTGACAAGAGAGATGGTGTCTCCTCCCTCCAGGCTGGCCTTACTGATGGAGGGCCCTGTGATGTCCGACCAGTACACCATCTTCTCCACACAGTCGTAGGCCACAGCGATCGCCACTCTGTCCTGGGAGCAACACATAGAGACAGAGGGTTTTATTGATTAATGGTTTATTTAGATCGGGACAGATACAAACACATTGACACATTGAATAGACCAATTATCCAATGCACTTTGCACCATAGTATTGTGTGTAGCTGGCCTGGTACAACAACAAAAAATGTCCTTGTGTTTTCCCTTCTTAACTGTTAATTGGAAACCATTCGAGCGTCAGAATATAGGATGCATTGTTTACACCAAGAGAGCATTGCAGTAATGTTATAAATGGTTTTTATCAAGATTGTCAAATGTATGTTGCAAGCAGAACAGGAATTACTTTAATAGTGTTAATGTTAATATCTCGCCCCGCTCATTTCAGATGGGGTTCAACCAAATGACATAAGAAATACACAATGTTACATTACATTTCAAAATGGCAGATTGCGGTTAGCCAAACAATTGAAGCATTTATGGGGAATCCCTCTGTATGTCCAGTTACATGTTCTGCCAGACCATTCCACGCTAGTGAGAAGAAAGAAGAAAAGCCTGAGGACGAGTATGGATGGCCGACTCACACAATCAGGAGATTGTTCAAGTGGCATTTGGGACATTCCAGAGAGTGGGTACGTGGACCCACAACACCCATCAACGCACTCTCAGTCCGGCTAAAGGAAACATCTGACATGCGAGGAAGAGATGATCAAATCCCCCTATTTTCATTCAACCTAAGACTGGGGGTCTTAGAAGACAGCTCTGGCCGTCTGGTGAGCGGCCATCTTGACAAGGCGTGGTAGGCCAGGGCTTACAGAGGAGTGAGTTACTGACAGAGTGAACCACTCACTTGAGAAGAGAGTGAGTGAGTGAGTTAAAGTTTGTGAGTCAATAAGTAACTTCCCACAGTGCTTGTAGCAAGTGATGTGCAGTGCTTGACTGAATGACTGACAAACTGACTGACTGTCTGACTGAGATAATGTGAGGTGAGTTGAGGTGCGGGAATGTGGAGCCTCACAGGCAGGTGCAGCAGGGCTTTGGCCTCTCCTTTGTTCATGCTGTATCCGTCCAGGGGGATTTGCTCGATCTTCCCGCTCTGGGCAAAGAGCAGGTGGGTCCCTGGGGCCACAGGAGAGACATCCGGCCTGGTGGTGGGTCCGATCGGGGGAGGAATAACTCCCTGGTCAATACCTGTCAAGGGAGGTCAACTGAAGTTACATTGTCATTTCCCACTGGGCACAGACGTCCTATCAACGTCTAGTTTTGAGTTGCATATGATTGAGTTTTCAACTAACCTAAATTAAATGTGAAATCAACAAAACGTTCAACCATGCCATTGAATTTAGGTTAAAAGTTACTTTACTTTGATTACTTTTTGCAAATCCAATCAGTTTTTCACGTTGATTTAATGTCATCACGTATATATTTTTTGTTGAAATGACGTGGAAACAATGTTAATTCAACTAGTATGTGCCCAATGGGTTCCTAATGTATTTTTATTTAGCATGCGGGTGCAAATGTTGAGTGTAATGGAATAGACATGAGTGCTATGAGTGCATGAATATGTTGAATATGAATATTAAGGTACAAGCCAAGGATGACCAATCGCCCCCTCCATCTTTTGAGGCAGTCACTCACACAAAGGTCTTTGGCCGGGGCCAGTTCTAGTGTTCGGGATCTCCTGACCATTGCCGTCCACACACCAGCACTGCCCAATGCTACCGTGGCACTGGGTAGGCTCGTAGGCACCATGCTGGTCGCAGGTAGGAACGTACTGACTGACGGCAGGGCGTGGGCGGAAGAAGGAAAGCGAGCCTGTGTTGGAGGAGACCTGGATGCTTTCTCTGTCTCGCTCGCACTGCGTCTTCTCACGCTCTGGAATAAAAACAGAAAGATGACATGAGAGAAGTAATAAATGAAATAGAGGAAATTAAGAAGATAAAAATGATCCTACATGTCTTTTAGAAAAGGTTTCTAAGAAATTGCTCTTTCATTTTAAAGCGCTGTATAGCTTTGGTTTAAATATAATCTCCTTACTGTATGACATGGCACATGGCAGTTCGAAACTAAAGTTACTTGCCCACTACTAATATGGAAAACATGGAATAAGGAGAGGGCCGATGAGCATACGATTAAATGTAGAATCATTTTTGAAGTCCCGTAACTCTGACATAGGGGACACGGTGACATCTGGAATATCAGTGTCTCACTGAAAGACTTACCCCCAGGGTATCTGTCCGGTTAACCACAGACCAGTCATAACAATCCCAAACAGCCGCAACATACAATCTGCGCTTTGCACAACGTCTGGCCGCAGCAATCAACAAAAGCCACCAAAAAAAGACAACTAGTCAACGGTGGGAACGGTTGTCTCTGAGGAGGCAAAGATCAAAGCAGTCTTTGTCAGACGGTCGTCAACTGTCGAGATGCGAGGGAGACAACCAGGTCAACTCTCACCGGGTCCAGACGCTACAGTGTATACTACAAGTACAAGTTCAGACAAAGGAGGACCAAATGATGCCCCCTTTTCAGACGGGTTGTACAAATTATGACAAAACTGTGGAGGCAGAGTAGAAAAAGCTATAATTAGCGTGGTGGAGTACATACATGCAGTTGACACCTGGATTGGACTTGAACAAAGAGGTAACAGCTGAGAAAGATGCCAACTCACAAACAACCCAAGGCTTCAGTACATGACACGAAAGCTGCAGCCTATAGAAAAATAATGGAACACTTGAATACACATACCCTACATTCCCAAACATACAGTGGTGAGTTGAATCAAAAAGGAAATGTATTGGTTGCTAGGTCAATAGGGGCAAGTGATACTTTTTCCTATTACTTCAGTTGTTGTTTATTAAATGTTTAAATTCCTGGTTGTAACTCCAGGGCATCTTTACCTTTATGTTCAACTAAATTGGACTATTGACCCTGGCCAAAAGTAGTGCAATATATAGGCCATTAGGGACGCGACCCAGGAGTCTGTATTCGGGAGTGTGGAAGCATTGGCTCTATTCAAGCACATCCATGTGACATGTTCCAGGCCTTTGGCCCTAATTGCATGGAGAATGCGCAGCTACGTTGGTCTTTCTCAATGGCGATTGTATGTTATGTATCAACACCATTCCTTTATCCTCCCTACGTAACACCTGTGTGTTGTTATACCCATCCCGGCGCAGGAAGGCTGCACAGTGTCAAATGTCAACCTTTAAATGTCATTCAAGGGGGGAGGGAAGAGGGTCAAGGCACACCAGAAACCAACAGACACTCAGTTCCGAGTGAGTTTCAGAACCCCGAAGCACACGCACACGCACTTCATCCATCCTCCCTCCCCCTAACAGTTCCATATTTTAGCACGCAGTCTCATGGAGTCCTATATCAGTCTTATGGTTGTACACTCTGTTCCGGCCTTCGCCTCAATCCACGGTCTACCATGCTGGGAGCGTTCCATGATTAAATAACTTTCCATTTGTGCCAGGCGATGACGCAACACCAACTTAGCGGACAGACCTCCATTAGTAAAATGCACTGTGTATACTGTTAAGTCCACTATGGCTTGTGTTGACGTTCAATATAAACAGTTCGTCTCTGGTATATTATGCTTTCCTCTGATGACAAATCTGTCTCGCTCCGCCGCCCGGACTCTCCCCCTCCCCCTCCCTCTCCCTCTAAACCAAACTATACAGTTAGGAGCTTCACGTGTTCCAGCTGTTGGCACTAAGACAGAAGAAGTATAACTAGGGCGAATCCTAACATTTTGAGGGGAAGAAGATGGCTGATGAGAGCTTGAACTGTACCCATTGAATGTACAGTATTTACATACTTCCGGACATAGCCGTATCATTCAGAGGTTCCTTCTGAATGCATATCTCTTGACTTCCCTTTGCACATTTTAGACTACACTGCCTCTGGCTGCTGTTTAACTTAGAAGTATCAGTAGCCTTGTCTGAGACAAAAGGGCCCATAGGGTAGGAGCCTATATCCTGTTTCTGCAGCATGAGGCAGCTTAATGTACGTACACACCCTGTCCATTTCCTTAAAGGGCCAATCTACACATCACAACTTGTAAATGTCTCATGAACTTATTTCAACTGCCGTACCCCATCAGAACCCAAAATATAAGCGTATTTTACTCCAATGTTTGTAAACATTGTAATTCTAAACAAACAATGTATATCTTTAAAACGTGGGTAAAACTATCATTTTGATGTCATGGAAGGTCAGTTCTTGCATCCATAGCTCCGTCTATTCATTTGAGAATGGTTACATTTCTCCAGTCCCATCCCTGAGCTATTTACCAAAACACTGGCCGGGTGACAACTTTGTTATAGTTTGAACTGCAGATTCACCCATTTTTAGAGTTGTTGGTATGACTTGACCAGGGATCAAACTTCTGTTTGGTTCCAAATGAAGAAGAACTCCTCTCACACAACTTGGGGTTTGAAAAGGTGATTTATTTACACAGAAAAGGGGTTACCTACCCGGGGAGCCGGGAGTACACTGGAAGCCGTCGCCATGGAAACCAGGGTGGCACTGACAGGCGAAGGAGCCCTGAGAGTTATAACAGACGGCGTCCCGGTGACAGCGACCTTGCTCACACTCGTCAACGTCTGTGTGTGAAACAACAGTCAATGAGAAACAATAGGGACACAGACGCCAAGTTCAACTGAAAATAAGGTATCAACATATTTAAATATATAGCTGAAATATACAGTCAATAGGACTGTGAAAATGAAATCCTGCAATGGAAATATACAAAAAAATACACATTCATATGTATTGGTATTGCACTACGCCTATATAAAGTATCTAAATCTGAAACATACATTCATGACATGTCACATCCTGTGCTATGTGATGGTGTTACATGGGGAAAGAAACATCATTCTTTAGATAACAGTCAATAAAACATAATAGCTGCATAACTAAAGTACTGTGTACACATTTTGAAGCTTAGCGTTTGATAGGGACAGGGAGACCATTCTTTGGATACAACTTGGATGTAACACACCCAGCTCACTACCCCAACCTCTGAAGTATATCTCTAAGGCCAACAAATGAAAAATGAGTTCTCCAAATCCACCAAATTCTACAAGAACACATGGAAATTCCTACAGCTTTCGTTTGGTGGCGGGCCAAGTCACGTTGGACGAGGGAAAATAAGAAATACAGGGATGGATGGATGAATAAAACGCATGACCAACGAGCTCCCCAGCTGTAGGGCCGGGTTGTGTTTGCATTTCCTGTCCAGGTGCATTACAACGAGAAGGACTCAGAGGGTTCAAACTAGAGAGACCCAGTGGAGAGTTTAGCTGATGGGTTTGTGTGTTTCTGTGGTGTCTGGGGGGGGTTCTGAGAAAAGCAAAAGACAACTTTATTTTTCATCTTGGACAGTAAAGTACACTATTCAAATATGGCCTAGTAACTAGACAAGTGCTGCAAAGTCTAGACATATCTGAAGTAACCCATGGGGAGGGGGTCATACTCAGACAATCAGAGAAGGGACATATTATTGTGGCCCTGGTGGCACAAAATAATCAAAGTTTTGACTGCACAGAGATGCTTGGCGAACTGGTCACAACGGGGGACCAGCGTGTGTGTGTTTCAGGGGAAGGGGGTGTATCTGATCTCCATCACCTAGGACTTGACAATGGTTAATCAAATCTCCCCTTTTTGTGCACAGTCTTGCAGGCCTTCTCAAACAGCTGCAACTGTATATCCGTTCGTAAATCATGTCCTTTCTTGAGTTGGGCTCAGGGATGGAACAACTGTTGAGCATCTGAGCTTATGGTTGTTTGTGGGGGAAAGGGGTTGAGTGAGTGAGTGAGTGAGTGAGTGAGTGAGTGAGTGAGTGAGTGAGTGAGTGAGTGAGTTTTTGTAATGGCAATCCTGGTTATACTGTAGGTAACAATCCTGGTTATAGGTAACAATCCTGGTTATAGGTAACAATCCTGGTTATAGGTAACAATCCTTTGCATGAACTGCCTACATTATTACGCATGTTATTTGTTAATTATGGAAATTAAGATGTGCTGGATTTTTAATATATATACATATTTTAATAGCAATATATAATGCAAATTGAGGTGAGGGCAATGGAAATGCTTTTGGCGGTTGATCTGTTTCTGTTCTGTGGGTGGCACTGTGTGCTCTTTTCCAAGGATGGGTCCTGGTCTTTAGGGGATGGGGGTGGTCTGCCGGTCACTGGGATGACAACCCACCTTGGGATGGGGAGGGGTTTTAGCGGGTGGAATAGTGGGGAACAATTGGAGGTTTACTTAGTAGCAATGCAAATATCATGGTATAGCTATATGGACACTCAATCACTATGGTACTTTTCAATGGTGAGTTTACAAACATATATTATGATAAATAGATTTGAAATTTGTATCTCACTATGGTAAATGGTGAAATAAGTATAGCCAGTTATAATTGTAATGGCTTAGTAGATAATGAGAAAAGATAATCAGTATTTACCTGGCTAAAAGAGAAGGAATATAATATATATTGTTTACAGGAAACTCATTCAACAATTTCAGATGAAGTTGTGTGGGAAAAGGACTGGGGGGGGGGGGGGCTAAATGTATTTCTCCCATGGGCAAAGTAATTCAAAAAGAGTGATGATATTAATTAACAGTAATTTTGATCCGAATATGCAAATTGTCCAAACAGATCCTCAGGATAGATGGATGATTTAAAATATGTTATTGGACCATAAACAGATATCGCTCATTAACCTATACGGTCCAAATATTGATGATCCACGCTTCTTTGAAAATACATATAATAATTTATCAACCCTACAAGCAATACGAGACTATTATTATGGCGAGAGATAACAATGCGGTTTTAAATACCTCAATGGACCGTAAAGGAAATCCCACTACAAACTATCACCTGCATGCACTTAAGGAAATCACAAATGTCATGGAAATATTGGAACTAGTGGATATATGGAGGCTTAAATATCCTGACCTAGTGAGAAAACATGGCGGAGGCTCAATAAAGCTAGTCGTCTTGACTACTTTCTTATGTCATTCTCTCTGGTACCAAAAGTTTAAAATGTTTTTGTTAGGGGACAGAATGCGGTTGGACCATCAAATAATTGGCTTATACTGTATATTACTTACAGAATTTACACGTGGGCGAGGATATTGGACATTTTATCAAACCCTATTGGATGATAACTTGTTTTTAACTAGGACAGAACAATGAATAAATCATTTTTTCCAACATAACATACAGTTGAAGTCAGAAGTTTACATATACCTTAGCCAAATAGATTTAAACTCAGTTTTTCACAATTTCTGACATTTAAAACTAGTAAAAAATCCCTGTCTTAGGTCAATTAGAATCACCACTTTATTTAAGAATGTGACATGTATGAATAATAGTAGAGGGAATTATTTATTTCAACTTTTATTTATTTCATCACATTCCCAGTTGGTCAGAAGTTTACATACACTCAATTAGTATTTGGTAGCATTTCCTTTAAATTGTTTAACTTGGGTCAAACGTTTCGGGTAGCCTTCCACAAGTTTCCCACAATAAGTTGGGTGAATTTTGGTCCATTCCTCCTAACAGAGCTGGTGTAACTGAGTCAGGTTTGTAGGCCTCCTTGCTCGCACAAGCTTTTTCAGTTCAGCCCACACATTTCTCTAGGATTGAGGTCAGGGCTTTGTGATGGCCCCTCCAATACCTTGACTTTGTTGTCCTTAAGCCATTTTGCCACAACTTTGGAAGTATGCTTGGGGTCATTGTCCATTTGTAAGACCCATTTGCGACCAAGCTTTAACTTCCTGACTGATGTCTTGACATGTTTCTTCAATATATCCACATAATTTTCCTCCCTCATGATGCCATCTATTTTGTGAAGTGCACCAGTCCCTCCTGCAGCAAAGCACCCCCACAACATGATGCTGCCACCCCCGTGCTTCACGGTTGGGATGGTGTTCTTCGGCTTGCAAGCCTCCCCCTTTTTCCTCCAAACATAATGATGGTCATTATGGCCAAACAGTTCTATTTTTGTTTCATCAGACCAAAAGACATTTCTCCAAAAAATACGAACTTTGTCCCCATGTGCAGTTGCAAACCGTAGTCTGGCTTATTTATGGCGGTTTTGGAGCAGTGGCTTCTTCCTTGCCTTTCAGGTTGTCGATATAGGACTTGTTTTACTGTGGATATAGATACTTTTGTACCTGTTTCCTCCAGCATCTTCACAAGGTCCTTTGCTGTTGTTCTGGGATTGATTTGCACTTTTTGCACCAAAGTACGTTCATCTCTAGGAGACAGAACGCGTCTCCTTCCTGAGCGCTATGACGGCTGCGTGGTCCCATGGTGTTTATACTTGCGTACTACTGTTTGTACAGATGAACGTGGTACCTTCAGGTGTTTGGAAATTGCTCCCAAGGATGAACCAGACTTGTGGAGGTCTACAATTTTTTTTCTGAGGTCTTGGCTGATTTATTTTGATTTTCCCATGATGTCAAGCAAAGAGGCACTGGGTTTCAAGGTAGGACTTGAAATACATCCACAGGTACACCTCCAACTGACTCAAATTATGTCAATTAGCCTATCAGAAGCGTCTAAAGCCATGACATTATTTTCTGGAATTTTCCAAGCTGTTTAAAGGCACAGTCAACTTAGTGTATGTAAACTTCTGACCCAATGGAATTGTGATGCTGTGAATTATAAGTGAAATAACCTGTCTGTAAACAATTGTTGGAAAAATTACTTGTGCCATGCACAAAGTAGATGTCCTAACCGACCAAAACTATAGTTTGTTAACTTCTCTAGGGTAGGGGGTAGCATTGGGAATTTGTAGATTTGGATAGAAAACACTCTGAAGTTTCTAAAACTGTTTGAATGATGTCTGTGAGTATAACAGAACTCATATGGCAGGCAAAAACCTCAGAAAAAATCCAACCAGGAACTGGGAAATCTGAGTCTTGAAGTTTTTTAACCCAGCCCCTATTGAATTTACTGTGGGATATTGGTTATGTTGTACTTCCTACTGCTTCCACTAGATGTCAACAGTCTTTAGAAACTTGTTTGATGCCTCTACTGTGAAGTATGGCTGAATGAGAGGGGAATGAGTCAGGTGTCTGCCAGCAGCCTCGAGATCAGTCTCGCGCGCTCCCGTGAGAGCGAGCTCTGTTCCATTGCTTCTCTACAGACAAAGGAATTCTCCGGTTGGAATATTATTGAAGATTTATGTTAAAAACATTCTAAAGATTGATTCTATAATTAGTTTGACAGGTTTCTATGGACCGTAACGGAACTTTTGGATATTTCGTCTGCAACTGGTGGACCCGCTTCGTGAGTGTGGATTTGTTTACCAAACGCGCTAACAGAAAGATCTATTTGGACATAAATTATGGACATTATAGAACTAAACAAACATTTAATGTGGAACTGGGATTCCTGGGAGTGCATTCTGATGAAGATCATCAAAGGTAAGTGAATATTTATAATGCTATTTCTGACTAATGTTGACTCCAACATGGCGGATATCAATTTGGCTTGATTTTGTCGTCTGAACGCTGTACTCAGATTATTGCATGGTTTGCTTTTTCCGTAAAGTTTTTTTGAAATCTGACGCAGAGGCTGCATTAAGGAGATGTTTATCTAAAGTTCCATGTATAATAGTCGTATCTTTATCAATGTTTATTATGAGTATTTCTGTAATTTGATGTGGCTCTCTGCAAAAATCACCACATGTTTTGGAACTACTGAACATAACACGCCAATGTAAACTCAGATTTTTGGATATAAATATGAACTAAAACATACATGTATTGTGTAACATGAAGTCCTATGAGTGTTATCTGATGAAGATCAAAGGTTAGTGATTAATTTGATCTATATTTATGCTTTTTGTGACTCCTCTCTGGCTGGAAAAATGGCTGTGTTTTTCTCTGGCTTGGTGGTGACCTAACATAATCGTTTGTGGTGCTTTCGCTGTAAAGCATTTTTGAAATCAGACACTGTGGCTGGATTAACGAGAATTTTATCTTTAAAATGGTGTAAAATACATGTATGTTTGAGGAATCTTAATTATGACATTTTTGTTGTTTTGAATTTGTAGCCCTGCAGTTTCGCTGGCTGTTGACAGGTGGTACGCTACCCTAGAGAGGTTAACAAGAAATTTGTGGAGTGGTTGAAAAACGAGTTTTAATGACTCCAACCTAAGTGTATGTAAACCTCCGACTTCAACTGTAGGTACAGCAAACCCCCTTATTGTATGGCACACTTTTAAATGTGCCTATAGAGGCCATGCAATTCAGTACTCATCTCTAAAACAAAATAAATGTAGGTCAAAAGAGTCCATATTAACAAAGGAAATGGAAGGGCTAACAGTCTAGTATATCCACAATAAAAACGAGTCCTGTATCGACATAACCTGAAAGGCCGCTCAGCAAGGAAGAAGCCACAGCTCCAAAACCGCCATAAAAAAGCCAGACTACGGTTTGCAACTGCACATGGGGACAAAGATCATACTTTTTGGAGAAATGTCCTCTGGTCTGATGAAACAAAAATAGAACTGTTGGCCATTATGACCATCGTTATGTTTGGAGGAAAAAGGGGGAGGCTTGCAAGCCGAAGAACACCATCCCAAACGTGAAGCACGGGGGTGGCAGCATCATGTTGTGGGGGTGCTTTGCTGCAGGAGGGACTGGTGCACTTCACAAAATAGCTGACATCATGAGGGAGGAAAAATAAGCATACTTCCAAAGTTGTGGCAAAATGGCTTAAGGACAACAAAGTCAAGGTATTGGAGTGACCATCACAAAGCCCTGACCTCAATCCCATAGAAAATTTGTGGGCAGAACTGAAAAGCGTCTGCGAGCAAGGAGGCCTGCAAACCTGACTCAGTTACACCAGCTCTGTCAGGAGGAATGGTCCAAAATTCACCCAACTTATTGTGGGAAGCTTGTGGAAGGCTACCCGAAACGTTTGACCCAAGTTAAACAATTTAAAGGCTATTGCTACCAAATACTAATTGAGTGTATGTAAACTTCTGACCCACTGGGAATGTGATGAAAGAAATAAAAGCTGAAATAAATCATTCTCTCTACTATTATTCTGACATTTCACATTCTTAAAATAAAGTGGTGATCCTAACTGACCTAAGGCAGGGAATTTTTACTTGGATTAAATGTCAGGAACTGTGAAAAACTAAGTTTAAATGTAGTTGGCTAAGGTGTATGTAAACTTCCGACTTCAACTGTACATATATTTACAAAAAATATATATGGGAGATTGGAAATGATGCAGACAATAACGTTGATGGAAGCTACAATCTATCTGCAATATTATTTACCCCCTAAAAGAATTATAACAAATAAATAAAACATGTAAAAAAGGTCTAGACATATCACCTGATGACAAATAAATAAAACATGTAAAAAAGGTCTAGACATATCACCTGATGACAAATAAATAAAACATGTAAAAAAGGTCTAGACATATCACCTGATGACAAATAAATAAAACATGTAAAAAAGGTCTAGACATATCACCTGATGACAAATAAATATTGTTGCTGTGAGTTCAGATCATTTAAGTCATTTCATTAGTAAAGATTTTAAAAAGTGCTTCAAACTCAGAGAACACCATGCGCACGCACGCACGCACACACACAGCACGCACACACTGCACACACACACACACACACACACACACACACACACACACACACACACACACACACACACACACTTGTACAGCTAACCTTGTGGGGACACACAATTCAGTCCCATTCAAAATCTTATTTTCCTTAACCCCTAACCCTAACATGCTGACCAGACCAGACACGTCGCGTGCGCGAGCGTTGTAAAATAAATGTACACATGCATGTTATTCAACCATTGCACCCACACTGCTCGCGGGTTTCAGCGAGCGTCTGTGTGGCCATGCGCTACAATAGAAATCGGTTCTATTTGTGACGCTCATCACGCTGCAAGTTGGCCTCTCCCATCTCCTCATAGGTTTTTAGGAGCATATACCCACGTGGGTGATTGAAAGATGAATTTAGGTCCACACTCCGGAAGGTTGTAGTAATACTGTGAAGTTGGTTGCCAACCGCCATATTAAGTCCAAAATAATAAGAAGAAGCCTGAAGGAAAGAGGAGAGATGACGAGAAACTAATTTGGTTTGCCGTTTTATCTGTGGATTAATTGTCGGAGTTGAGGACCTTGTGCATTTCAGGTAAAATAACAACCCAATGTTTATATCCCAGGACAAATGAGCAAGCAACAGCAAGCTAGCTAAATTGCCATAAACATTTAATGCTTTTCGACCTGTCCCCAAATTAATATAATTAGTTCAGAGTTTGTTTTGATATTTCATCCTGCGTGTCCTGATCGTGTCTGGTGTGGGGGTACAAAATCAACACGCGCGCGAGTGGTTTGGTCAGCATGTAAACCTAACCCTAATTCTAACCTTAACCGCCTAGAAATAGCATTTGACCTTGCGGAGACCAACAAAATCCCCAGTAGGTAAGATTTTTGTTTTGGACTTCTGGTTCCCATAAGAACAGTTAAACACACACACACACACACACACACACACACACACACACAGTTTGCTGTTTGGGGTTTTAGGGTGGGTTTCTGTACAGCACTTTGATATATCAGCTGATGTAAGAAGGGCTATATAAATCATTTGATTTGATTTAAAGTGTCACCCTACCCTGGCAAGTATAACCATCACCCACGAAGCCGGACAGACAGGAGCAGATATAGGCAGACGCCCCCGTGTAGCTACAACGTGCCCTCTCTGGGATGTCGCAGTTATTGGTACCCCTCTGGCAGTGGTCTATGGGACGGTCCACTTCTACAAAGGATAGGGGGGAAAGGGAGAGGCATATTTTAGACTTGGTGGAGACAGGAATACCCTGAATCCTTTGTTTGATGAAACTCAAACTATAAAAAGGAGTAACAAATGTGAGAAATTTCTCAGTAGACTGTTTGATAGACTAATGAAAACAACAGATGAATAGACTGAAATAGCATAGAAACTCTTAAATTTGAGTTTAAGATGAATATATAGATGCTATGAAACAATCTGTAAAAGGTTACTGTATTTAGAGTGTGCATTAAGTTAAGCAACAGAGTTATATTGGAGGTCATCCAAACAACAACACAGCTGCAAACACGCCTTTTCAGCACTACATACCGACACAGGTCTTGCCATCGCTGGCGAACTGGAAACCGTCCATACACTCGCAGCGGAATGTTCCCGGTTGGTTGTTGCATATGGCGTGAGAACCACAGATCTCGGGCGTCTCTCTGCACTCGTCAATGTCTACAAAATGAACACATTCAATTCAACTCAACTCAATTCAAACAACTTTCTTTGTATCCATAAGAGCAATTCTGTTGCACCAGATGAATGCTTACTGCAAGGCATATCAACAGCCATAATAATAATGACATTATTCCATTGCATATTTGTAATAAATTATTTAACGTGATCATTTGTGTCATTTGTAGTATATGTAACAATATACTGTACATTACAGTATATTAATAATATGAACTATTAGTGATGGGGCATTTCTGATGACATTGCTTGTTTTCCTATGCTACAGTCTGTCTCAGTCCTGTAGTACTTGCTTATCTCTTTGGGCGGTCTTGCCTTTTGCTGATGTAAAGCGTCTCTGAGTTCTTAGAAAGTGCAAAATAAGCCAAATGCAATATCATCCCCACTACTATGAAGATGCCATCTTACTAATATTAACAATTTTTTTATGAAGATCAGTCATGAAAGGTAATGAGCTGTTTTCACACCAAATGTACAGATCTAGGATCAGCTCGCCCAATCCTAACCTTCCCCCAATCCGTAGTGGGGAAATTGCTAAACTGACCGAAGATCAATGTCTAGGGAAACTTCACTTTTAGTCCTATTACAGCTAGTATTTATTCAAAAAAATTGCTACAATTGGTATGCTCTGCTACTGAAATTGTTTAAGGAAATAAAGTACTCTTTATTTCAAAGAATCCCTATGAAACCGATAAGTTTATTAGATAATGAAGTAATAAAGTTACTACCACGCATTCTTTAGTGAATTTCCAGGTAAATAGGTTAAATGAAGTAGAACCCAAACTTCAATAGACTATTCCCCATGTCCCTTATGCATCAGCTGGTGTAGGTTTAAGCTGATGTGTATAGTGTGCAGGGCCCCTACCATAGCACTGACGTCCGTCCCCAGTGAAACCAGTGGAACACTCGCAGGTGAACTGGATGCCTTCTCCGGGTCTGCAGGCGGCGTTGGTGTCGCAGCCGTGTCTGCCGGTGAAACATGGGTTCTGCTCTGGTGGGCCACCTGTCAATCAAAACAAACGTCCATTCTCTTGAGGGGCAGCAGTGGGTTCCGTGTTAGTGGGTGATGCCATCAATGCCTAGTTCAGGGTTAGTTCTGATGTTATAGCTAGAATTTAAGCAAAATAGTTGCAGTAAACATGGTAGGGACCAATTGGTTGGACAAACAGCAATTCAGTTATAGGCTACATGTAGTCCTTCAGTAAGGCTTTTGTGTGGCTGTTTTCAGATTATGGATTTTGTAAATCAAGGGATCAGGGGAGTTCTACTTTGGAGTTACTTCAGTCTTTGGATACTTCAGTCTGAAAAGCCACAGTATAGTACTAGAACCTGAAATGAATAGACTCCTAGTAACCCTCACGTTAGTTATTGTTGGAAATGGCTTACGCTGTGGAATATCTGAACAAGATGTCGTGACATCACACACACAAACACACAATGTCTCAGTTTTGAAGACACAGGCATGTAAGACACCTCTCCTGGCTGTTAGAAGGGACATGCAGACCGCTTATCAGACAGCTGCTTATTGGGGGGGGGGGGGGGGGGGCATGTTTGAAGTCCCTGCTCCTCCAGACCCCATTGCGTCCTCACAGGAAACTTGGCACAGATGTTACACTTTTGCCAATAAACTCCAGCTGAGTCAAGTTTGCTTGCATAACCTACCCCCGGCCCCCTGACCGCCACCCCATCCCCTATGTACCTTCACCCCTCTCCCGGTGCCTTCCTCTTGCCCTCCCCCACTCTCCCCCTTCTTCTTACACCTCCTACCTGCAGTAAATAACCTTGTGTGAACTGACGCACAGCCCCTTGTTTACCTTAGCCGTTAACCTTTACCCTGTCAAGGATTTGGGTGTCTTTGAAAGGCCAGCTGAGGAAATACAACAACACAAGGTTTTGGTTTACCTACAGATAATGTTACTCAACAGATAATTACTATTCTTTTGGCTCGACATTCCATACTGTGTATAGACAGGAATTCAAATGCTCTTGACGAGAAATGTATGTAATACGAGGGTCCATTGAGACAAGAAATGAGTGGTAACAACAACCCCCAGATGTCTAAAGAAGACACACGTATGAGTAGAGACAGAAGAATCTGTTGGGAAAATGTATACTGTTACAATCGCAGGTCCTGATCCTAGTCTCTTAGAACCAGCTGTCCTGTAAACACCAGCAAGAATCATTAGGAACCACCGGTGTCTTTGGTTTTCCCGTTTGACGTCAACACGTGTCATAATAATAATGTGATTCATAGATGCTACTGAATGCAAGTGCAACGAAAACGACAATGGAAAGGCTACAATTCTTCCAGTGAAGGCATGTTTTGCATTTCCATTTCCATCCGCCACACCACACTCACACACAGCAGCATCCACCAGTCACAAAATAAGAATACACTTTCATACGCTCCCCATTACACACATTTGACCAATCAACCTTCTTTACATCTTCAGCATTGGAATCACTACAAAAATGTTGTATGATCTCTTAAACACTATGTTAGGCCCTGCCTTGGAACTTCAGCTTTTCTGGAGACAGCTATTTTATCGTGGTCACTACATCCAATGGGTGTGGATGCACCTTTAGCACAAAGTTCTGCAGCATTACAAAAATATAATCAATACACGTGGGTGATATACAGTAGTTTCTGTACTGTTTGTAAACACCCTGGTAGCTTGATTAATAACCTGAAGCAGATTACAGGCATTGGTTACAGTAAGCAGTTTCTTCTTGAGTGGACAACTTGATGAAAACCGATATTTTTTAGGTCACCCGGGAAAATAGACCTCTCTGTTAACATCATATACGCTATCAAGCATTGCACACATATTATCCGGATAATGTTAGCACTTGGTGGCCAATAGCAGCACCCCAAAAGAAGAGGCTTTAGATGAGGCGGGTGAAACTGCAACCACAACACCAGAACAACTTTAGGCAAGACATCCTCTCTGAGCTTCACTGGAATTTGGCTCTGACTTTTTCCACATTTTGTTACGTTACCCCTCGTAAAAATCACTCATCAATCGACACACAATACCACATAATGTCAAAGCAAAAACATGTTGATAGATTTCTTTGCAAATGTATTTAAAAAAATGAAATATTACATTTACATAAGTATTCAGACCCTTTACTCAGTACTTTGTTGAAGCACCTTTGGCAGCGATTACAGCCTTGAGTCTTCTTGGGTATGGCGCTACAAGCTTGGCACACCTATATTTGGGGAGTTTCTGCCATGCTATTTTCAGGTCTCCAGAGATATTCGATCAGGTTCAAGTCCGGACTCTGGCTGGGCCACTCAAAGACATTCAGAGACTTGTCCTGAAGCCACTCCTGCATTGTCTTGGCTGCGTGCTTAGGATCGTTGTCCTGTTGGAAGGTGAACATTTGTCCCAGTCTGAGGTCCTGAGTGCTTGGAGCAGGTTTTCATCAAGGATCTCTCTGTACTTTGATCCGTTCATCTTTCCCTCGATCCTGACTAGTTTCCCAGTCCCTACCACTGAAAAACATCCCCACAGCATGATGCTGCCACCACAGTGCTTCACCGTAGGGATGGTGCCAGGTTTCCTCCAGGCGTGATGCTTGGCATTCAGGTCAAAGAGTTCAATCTTGGTTTCATCAGACCAGAGAATCTTGTTTCTCATGGTCTGAGAGTCCTTTAGGTGCCTTTTGGCAAACTCCAAGCGGGCTGTCATGTGCCTTTTACTGAGAAGTGGCTTCCATCTGCCCAATCTACCATAAAGGTCTGATTGGTGGAGTGCTGCAGAGATGGTTGTCATTCTGGAAGGTTCTCCCATCTCCACAGAGGAACTCTGGAGCTCTGACAGAGTGACTTTCGGGTTCTTGGTCACCTCCCTTACAAGGCCCTTCTCCCCTGATTGCTCAGTTTGGCCGGGCGGCCAGCTCTAGGAAGAATCTTGGTGGTTCCAGGCTTCTTCCATTTAAGAATGATGTAGGCCACTGTGTTCTTGGGGACCTTCAATGCTGCAGAAATGTTTTGCTACCCTTCCCCAGATCTGTGCCTTGACACAATCCGGTCTTGGAGCTCTACGGACAATTCCTTCAACCTCATGGCTTGGTTTTTGCCCTGACATGCACTGTCAACTGTGGGATCTTATATAGACAGTTGTGTGCCTTTCCAAACCATATCCAATCTCAAGGATGATCAATGGAAACATAATGCACCTGAGCTTAATTTTGAGTCTCATAGCAAAGGGTCTGAATACTTATGTAAATAAAGTATTTCTGTTTCTTTGTTTTAATACATTTACAAACATTTCTAAACTTGTTTTCACTTTGTCATTATTGGGTATTGTATGTAGATTGATGAGGAAAACATGTCAATCTCTTTTAGAATAAGGCTGTAACATAACAAAATGTGGGAAAAGGGTAGGGGTCTGAATACTTTCCGAATGCACTGTATACAGAGACACCTCCCCTATATGTATTCATGTCTGTCCTATGGATATTAATATCCCTGTATTGCTGCTGCTGTGTTGACAAATGAATTAACTAAGTGAGTCTAAGTGATGGCTAATATACACTATATAAACAAAAGTATGTGGACACTCCTTCAAATTAGTGGATTTGGGTATTTCAGCCACACCAGACTTTCAACTTGGCATAGTCAAAGGATACCACCTTGTTCGTCAAATTTCTGCCCTGCTAGAGCTGCCCCGGTCAACTGTAAGTGCTGTTATTGTGAAGTGGAAACGTCAAGAAGCAACACCGGCTCAGTTGTGAAGTGGTAAGCCACACAAGCTCACAGAATGGGACTGCCAAGTGCTGAAGTATGCAGCGCATTAAAATTGTCTGTACTCGGTTGCAACACTCACTACCAAGTTCCAAACTGCCTCTGGAAGCAACGTCAGCACAAGAACTGTTTGTCGGGAGCTTCATGAAATGGGTTTCCATGGCCGAACAGCCACACACAAGCCTAAGATCGCGCAATGCCAAGCGTCGGCTGGAGTGGTGTAAAGCCTGCCGCCATTGGACTCTGGAGCAGTGGAAATGCTTTCTCTGGAGTGATTAGTCATGCTTCACCATCTGGCAGTCCGACGGACAAATCTGTATTCGGCGGATGTCAGGAGAAGGAGAACGCTACCTGCCTGAATGCATAGTGCCAACTTTAAAGTTTTCTGGAGGAGGAATAATGGTCTGGGGCTGTTTTTCATGGTTTGGGCTAGGCCCCTTAGTTCCAGTGAAGTGAACTATTAACGCTACAGCACACAATGACCTTCTAGATGATTCTGTGCTTCCAACTTTGTGGCAACAGTTTGGGTAAGGGCCTTTCCTGTTTCAGCATGACAATACCCTTGTGGACAAAGCGAGGTCCATACAGAAATGGTTTGTCGAGATCGGTGTGGAATAACTTGACTGGCCTGCACAAAGCCCTGACCTCAACCCCATTTGGGATGAATTGGAACGCCAACTGTGAACCAGACCTATTCGGCCAACATCAGAGCCCGACCTAACTAATGCTCTTGTGGCTGAATGGAAGCAAGTCCCTGCACCAATGTTCCAACATCTAGTGGAAAGCCTTCCCAGAACAGTGGAGGCTGCTAAAACAGCAAAGGTGGGACCAACTCCATATTAATGCCCACGATTTTGGAATGGGATGTTCGACGAGCAGGTGTCCAGATACTTTTGGTCATGTAGTGTATGAATGCTACCTGAGATTAGCAGGTTATTGATTTCACAAATCATATTTCTTAGGCTGCATGTAGTAATATGGACTATTTATTGCCCTTTCCTGTGTAGCTTATTAGAGATAGACATAATATGGGAAACCACAAACAAAGCATGCCGTCAATCAGGATGCAGGGGTTAGGCTATGAACCCATCTGCTTGGTTCTCTCACCCCTTCCAGGCTTTTGGGTGGGAGAACAATGAGCCTGTGGTTACAGATGTACGCAATGTCCCCACGCTCTCTGGCAGCTTTCATAGCTGGGATCAGTTTCAGAGTAGTCCTCGTTGAGGAAGATGTTGGTTCCTCTCCATAACAACCACCTTGTCTTTGTACCTCAGGAACTTTACCACTATTGACCTGGGTCTGTCACCTGGGCCAGAGGTAGGTTTTCCAATCCTGTGGGCACACTCCACCTCAATCTTCTTCTGATCTATCTGCAGCTTGTCATCGATTATTTTTCTCACTTTCTCCTCAGACTCCGTTCAGGTCTTGTGTGGAGACTGGGATTTCATCCACAACAATGTTATTTTGCCTTGATTGTCCTTCTTGGTACTCCTGTTTGCCTGTCATTACTAACATCGATCATACAAATCAATTTTTTCAAATCCACACAGGGCTTCCACCATCATTTAAATTTAAGCATCATGTGTCGGTCTTACAGCCACATCCAGCCAAACATAGAGGATAAGCCATACAGTATTTATTTTTTTACATTTATTTAACCAGGTAAGCTAGTTGAGAACAAGTTCTCATTTACAACTGCGACCTGGCCAAGATAAAGCAAAGCAGTGCGACACAATCAACAACACAGAGTTACACATGGAATAAACAAACATACAGTCAATAACACAATAGAAAAAAAGAAAGTCTATATACAGTAGTCTATAGACAGTGTGTGCAAATGGCGTGAGGTGGTAAGGCAATAAATAGGCCAAAGTAGCGAAGTAATTACAATTTATTAGATTAACACTGGAGTGATAAATGAGCAGATGGTGATGTGCAAGTAGAGATACTGGTACAAAAGAGCAGAAAAGTAAATAAAAACAATATGGGGATGAGGTAGGTAGATTGGGTGGGCTATTAACAGATGGACTATGTACATCTGCAGCGATCGGTAGATGCTCAGATAGCTGATGTTTAAAGTTAGTGAGGGAAATATAAGTCTCCAGCTTCAGCGATTTTTGCAATTCGTTCCGGTCACTGGCAGCAGAGAACTGGAAGCAAAAGCGGCCAAAGTAGGTGTTGGCTTTGGGGATGACCATTGAGATGGAGCTGTTGGCCGGGGTTGGGGTAGCCAGGAGGAAAGCATGGCCAGCCGTAGAGAAATGCTTATTGAAATGTTCGTTTATCATGGATTTATCGGTGGTGACCGTGTTACCTAGCCTCAGTGCAATGGGCAGCTGGGAGGAGGTGCTCTTGTTCTCCATGGACTTTACAGTGTCCCAGAACTTTTTGGAGTTAGAGCTACAGGATGCAAATTTCTGTTTGAAAAAGCTAGCCTTTGCTTTCCTGACTGACTGCGTGTATTGGTTCCTGACTTCCCTGGACAGTTGCATATCGCAAGGACTATTCGATGCTATTGCAGTCCGCCACAGGATGTTTTTGTGCTGGTCAAGGGCAGTCAGGTCTGGAGTGAACCAACGGCTATATCTGTTTTTAGTTCTACATTTTTTGAAAGGGGCATGCTTATTTAAGATGGTGAGGAAATTACTTTTAAAGAACGACCAGGCATCCTCAACTGACGGGATGAGGTCAATATCCTTCCAGGATACCCGGGCCAGGTCGATTAGAAGTGTTTTAGGGAGCGTTTGACAGTGATGAGGGGTGGTCGTATGACCGCGGACCCATAGCGGATGCAGGCAATGAGGCAGTGATCGCTGAGATCCTGATTGAAAACAGCAGAGGTGTAGTTGGAGGGCAAGTTGGTCAGGATAATATCTATGAGGGTGCCCATGTTTACAGATTTAGGGTTGTACCTGGTGAGTTCCTTGATGATTTATGTAGCGGGAAATTTAGCAGAAAGGTAGCAGAACATTAGCACAACTTTAGCTGATGATTATCAGTATCTACATGATAGGCTACACTCACTGAGGATGGGCCCAATCCTGTTAGCAGAGGGTTACCAGAACATTGGCAGAATATCAACAGAAGGTTAACGGAACTAGCAGAACATTTGCTGAACATTAGAAGAACGTGAACACAACTAGCAGAACATAAGCACAAGGTTAGCATAACATTATAGGAGAACATGAACAAAGATTAGCAGTAACACAAGGGGTTCTACTCACTGTGGATGGAGCCGATCTTGTTGCTCATAGCGTAGCGGATCAGCTGGTTGCCCGAGTCGTACATGACGAAGATCTGGTCGACGCTGAGCTGCTGGGTAGACTGCACGGCCCTGACCTCCTCGTCATTGGGACAGCTCTGGTAGGTGATGGTCTGACGCCACTGGTAGGTCTTGGTCTGGACACTGCCATCCGGTAGGCTCACGGTGTAGTCGCGGTTGGAGGAGGAGGTGATCACTGAAGAGAATATGGAAAATGGAGTGTTACTACATTGAACGTCCATATACAGTTGGTATCATAAGTATTCACCACCCTTGTTTTTTTTCACATTTTGTTGCGTTACAAAGTGGGATTTTTGTCATTGATCTAGACAAAACAGTCCATAATGTCAAAGTGAAAAGAAAATGTAACACATTTTTTCTAATTAATACTAGAACTAGAGTATAGTTGTTGCAGAAGAATTCACCTCTTTTGTTTAGCCAAGCCTAAATTAGTTCAGGAGTCAAATGTGGCTTAACAAATCACATTGTATGAAATAATACGGGTTGACATTAATATTTTATGACTACCCCTTCCTCTACATACAATATCTGTAAGGTCCCTCAGTCAAGTGCTGAATTTCAAGCACAGATTCAACTACAAAGACCAGAGAGCTTTTCCAAAGCCTTATAAAGAAGGGCAGTGTTGGTAGATTGGTAACAATAACAAGTCAGACATTGAATATCTCTTTAAGCATGGCCTAGTAATAAGCATGCTGTGGATGATGTACTGAACCACCCAGACACACCAAAGGTACAGTCATCCTTCTGAACTGAGCTGCAGGACAGGAAGGAAACTACGCCATTGGTGATTGGTGATTTTAAATGGCTGTGATTGGAGAAAACTGAGGATGCAGCAACAACATTGTAGTGACTCCACAATAATGACTTAAATTAACAATACAAATGTGCAAAATAAATACAGAATAGTCCAAAACATGTATCCTGTATGCAACCAGGCAATAACATACTACTGCAATAAAAGCATGCAAAGGAATATACTTTTTGGCCTAAATGGAAAGTCTTATGTTTGGTGCCAATCCAACACAACACATCACTGAGTAATTGCCTCCTTATTGTCAAGCATAGTGGTGGCTGCATCATGGTATGGGTATTCTTGAGGCAAAGACTGGGGAGTTTTCAGGATAAATAGAAACGGGATGGAGCTAATAACAGGCAAAATCCTAGAGGAAAACCTGGTTCATTCTGCTTTCCAACAAACACTGAGAGAGGAATTCACCTTTCAGCAGGACAACAACCTAAAACACAAGGCAAAATCTACACTGGAGTTGCTTACCAAGATACAGTTTTGACTGAAATTTGCTTGAAAATCTATGGCAAGACTTAAATATTTCTGTCTAGCCATGATCCCCAACACCTTGACAGAGCTTGAATAAAAAAAAATATAATAAATGGGCAAATATTGCACAATCCAGGTGTGCCGAGTTCTTAGAGACGTTATCCAAGAAGACTCACAGCTGTAATTGCTGCCAAAAGTGTTTCCAAGACAATGTGTTTCATGAAAAGAATAGGAAAGACTACTATCTGGTCGCACGTAAGAGCACTTTGACTAATAACAACATTGGGACTAATGCTGACCTTTCTTATGTGATTAGATGTACTACAAACTGTGACAGTGTCGAGTTTCAGGATTGGGGTCAATTCCATTTAAATTCAGGAGATCAAAATCATTTTAGTTGACTTCCTGAATTGACTCAATTGAAATGGAATAGACCCCAAGTCTGCATTCCAAGTTATATTGGTTGTGGTCGTGACTTACGGTTGCTGCCATACTGGTAGATCTCCTTGTAGGGGTCGATCTGGACAGTGGAGCCGCGTGGGACCTCAGGGAGACGGCCCTCCAGCTCGGTGCTCACCACCAGGTGGTCGTGCTCGTCGATGCCCTTGAACTCCTGCTTGATGGTCAGCCTCTCGTTGCCCGGTAAGAAGGTCACCTCGGCCTGCCTGGAGAACACACCACCTGGAGGGGGAGAATGGGGGTTGAGGGTGAAGGTGGGGTTGCGGGTGTTTGTGTGCGTGTGTGTGTGTGAGCAGAGATGGGGGTGGGAGAAGGGAAGAGAGAGACAACCAATACTCATAGGTTCTCTTCAGCTCCTGAGCACAAATCTAGGATCATCTTGCCTTGCCCAAAAGTTAACCTCAACCATTATGTGATGAAACACAAAACCTAGCCGTACCTAAGATCCCCACCCATCAGCTCCTGAGCACAAATCTAGGATCATCTTGCCTTGCCCAAAAGTTAACCTCAACCATTATGTGATGAAACACAAAACCTAGCCGTACCTAAGATCCCCACCCATACCCTTGAGTGTATCCCCCTACTTTTAGTTCTCCCTGGAGCCAATAACATTACACATCAAAGGGGAATATTTTGAAAGAAGTGAAGCCAGCTGGAAGCAATGAGCTTGAGCAACATTTTGAGGCCGAAAAGTAGAAAGATTGACCAAAAACGGGAACACAGAACAAATTCCCCATCATTTTCCTCATCATCGTTCTACCTACAAATCATGTCCAAGTGGAAGACTAAAGCGGAGTTCAACTTGTTGAGGAGAGTATCAAAAAGAGGAAGATAGTCCTGATCACTTGGCACAATTCACTCAAACATCCACGTATACCACTCAAAAGGCCAGTAGAGAATCTACTTTCCCTGAGCAAAGAGATTGGCAGTGTCCGAATACCCTTACTTGGGTTCTAAATAGTAGGCATTTTGGGTATGCAACAAAAATTGTTTTATAGTACATATGTGAAATGTCCAAATGTTGTATGCTTTAAATGCCAGGATGTCATACTCATTTCTGCTTTTAATCTAGTAGAATTCGCTTCATACTATTGAGGAATAGAATCGTCTATCGAGACCAACGTGTGTTTGACAACAGCTGATAATCAACCGAGGAGACGCGCCGTACCAAAATGAGCGAATGGCGGGAATCAACGCAATTGTGGATTAGATGACACATTCTCAGTATGAATGAGCCAGGTATGCTAATATTTGTTGTTTACTGCATTTGTTTTTACTAAACAGTACATTCTTACAGTACATTCTTACAATACACAGTATGCCATTTAGGTAAGTAGTAGGTGAGGCAGATTTTGGACATAGCCTCTGACTATAAAAAAAAAACTGTCATTCGAAGAGAGCAAATAAATCAAGCTAATCAAAGTGAACTTGAATAAATGTTGACCTAAGCAGCAATCCCACAGCGGTCATTCACACCTGTCTTTGAAGGACATCTCATTAGACCACAACAAAGCCCCAAGCCCCAGGTACCTTTGCTACAATGTAGGGAGAAGCTAAACCAAATGCTACCCAACACACATGAGAAAAGCCTAATGTATTCAAATCAACTGCTGCCTTTTTAATGACACTATGGCACTTTCTCAACTCGTTATGATTCGTTATGAATCAAGGAAGCGATGAATCACTTTTGTGATTCACCCAATGTCAGCTCTTACCTTAAAACAACTCTTAATGACACAACAATGTGCAAGATTGACACAATGTGCAAGATAATCGTCGAACAGCTCTTACCGATGATGCTGAAGCCGTTCTCATAGCCGGGCTGCTCCAGAGCGAAGGCCCAGCCGATGACCCCTCCCAGGGAGGACAGGGGCTGCAGGGAGGGTCCCAGGCCGGCCGGAATGGTACTGATGGCCACGTAAGCGCGCCCATCGTTGGCCACCACGTACGAGTGCAGGTCGTTGTTGGAAAAATCCAGCGCCGACGGCGAGTTGCCCACAAACACCCGGCCGTTCACTTTGCCGTTCATCCGCTGGGGCTTACCTGCGTGTGGAATGTGAGGAAACTAACTTAATTTGATTTTAATTAATGTAACTTTAAATGTAACTGATGTGTGACTGTGTGTCAAGCATTATCAGGTTTTCAATTCTTTATAAAATATTGAATCATTCTTATACTTTATATCACATATTTCATTAATTAAGGTAGCAGGCTAGCCCTAACCCTTATTACACAAATACTGTATGTACTTTGGGTATGGGGTTACTCCTACCTTCAGCCACACAGTTCTTGCCATTGCCATAGAAACCAGGCCTACAGTGGCAGCAGTAGCCATTGGTGTAGTCCTTACAGTCAGCGAAGGACGAGCACTTCTGCCTGTTACTGGCGCATGTCTCCGAATTGTACGCAAACACTGCCAAAAAGAAGACAAACCACATTCTTAGAAAAAATACAATTTTAGAAAAAAAAGCTGCTATCTAGAACATAAAAGGGTTATCCGGCTGTCCCCATAGGGGAAACCTTTGAAGAACCCTACATCGAACCCAAAAGGGTTCTACTGGGAACCAAAAAGAGTTCCATCTAGAATCAATAACGATTATCCAATGGGGACAGTCAAAGAACCCTTTTTTTCTAAGAGTGTAATTTCATAGGCCGGTTAAACAAAGCAGCATGGCTCAAAACAAAGAAGCTCAAAACAAACCAGCACGCCTTGCCCTAACTGCACACGGATAACTAACATCAACAACATGCATGATAGTCTTTCACGTTTGTACGCAAAAAGAAGACAAAACCACATTCCGTTTGTTTTTATGCGTTGTTTGTAACTTATTTTTTAACTTATTTTGTACATAATGTTGTTGTTACCGTCTCTTATGACCGAAAATAACTTCTGGACATCAGAACTGGGATTACTCACCACGAACTGGAAGAAGCTTTTTCCTTTAACGAGTCAGACGAGAAAGATATTTTGTTCTCCTGGGAACAGGCCCAGATCCCCGTCATTTGCGCGTAGAAAAAAACGGAGGAAAAGAGGAAGCAGATCGGGCTTGTAACGGTGGTCCTCCTCCTCTTCAACCGAAAAGGAGGAGTATTGAGGGAACCAAGGCGCAGCGGGTTGTGAACACATAATATTTATTAAAGACAAGACGAAAACACGAACTTCACTATAAACTAACAAAACAACAAACGGAGTAGACAGACCTGAACGACGAACTTACATTAAACACGAGAACGCACGAACAGGGAAAATAGCCTACACATAAAATGACGATGTACAACACAAACCGAACAGTCCCGTATGGTGCGACAAACACTGACACAGGAGACAACCACCCACAACGAACACTGTGAAACAACCTACCTAAATATGACTCTCAATTAGAGGAACGCCAAACACCTGCCTCTAATTGAGAGCCATACCAGGCAACCCTTAAACCAACATAGAAACAGACAACATAGAATGCCCACCCAAACTCACGTCCTGACCAACTAACACATACAACAAACTAACAGAAATAGGTCAGGAACGTGACAGGGCTGCCTTTTGAGAATCCGTAGGCGAGCGAGTAAACTCCCACTGCCATCAATTCTACTTGCTAACATGCAATAATTGGAAAATAAAATTGATGACCTACGATTATGATTGTCCGACCAACGGGACATTAAGAACTGTAACATCTTCTGTTTCACCGAGTCGTGGCTGAACGACAACACAAATAATATAGAGCTGGAGGGATTTTCAAAGCACCGGCAGAACAGAGACGCTACGTCTGGTAAGACGAGGGGTGGGAGTGTGTGTCTTTTTGTCAATAACAGCTGGTGCGCGATGTCTAATATTAAAGAAGTCTCGAGGTATTGCTGGCATGAGGTAGAGTACCTTATGATAAGCTGTAGACCACACTATCTATCAAGAGAGTTCTCAACTATATTATTCGTAGCTGTCTATTTACCACCACAGACCGAAGCTGGCACTAAGACCCCACTCAACCAACTCTATAAGGCCATAAGCAAAGAAGAAAATGCTCACCCAGAAGCAGTGCTCCTAGTGGCCGGGGACTTTAATGCATGCAAACTTAAATCCGTTTTACCAAATTTCTAGCAGCATGTCACATGTGCAACCAGAGGGAAAAAAACTCTAGACCACCTTTACTCCACACACAGAGATGCATACAAAGCTCTCCCCCACCCTCCATTTGGCAAATCTAACCATAATTCTATCCTCCTGAATCCTGCTTACAAGCAAAAACTAAAGCAGGAAGTACCAGTGACTCGCGCAATGCGGAAGTGGTCAGATGACGTGGATGCTACGCATACAGGACTGTTTTGCTAGCACAGACTGGAATATGTTCCGGTATTCTTCCGATGGCATTGAGGAGTACACCACATTAATCACTGGCTTCATCAATAAGTGCATCGATGACGTCATCCCCACAGTGACTGTACATACATACCCCAACCAGATGCCATGGATTACAGGCAACATCAGCACTGAGCTAAAGGGTAGAGCTGCCGCTTTCAAGGAGCGGGACTCTAACCCGGAAGCTTATAAAAGATCCCGCTATGCCCTCCGACGAACCATCAAACAGGCAAAGAGTAAATACAGGACTAAGATCGAATCGTACTACACCGGCTCCAACCCTCATCGGATGTGGCAGGGCTCGCAAACTATTACAGACTACAAAGGAAGCACAGCTGAGAGCTAACCAGTGACAGGAGCCTACCAGACGAGCTAAATAACTTATGCTCGCTTTGAAGCAAGTATCACTGAAACATGCATGAGAGCATCAGCTGTTCCGGACGACTGTGATCACGCTCTCCGCAGCCGATGTGAGTAAGACCTTTAAACAGGTCAACATGCTCCAGATACTCAACTAGTCTAAAGAAGGCCAGTTTAAATGCTTCTTTAATCAGAACAACTGTTTTCAGCTGTGCTAACATAATTGCAAAAGGGTTTTCTGATCAATGATCAATTAGCCTTTTAAAATGATAAACTTGGATTAGCTAACACAACATGCCAATGGAACACAGAGTGATGTTTGCTTATAAGTGGCCAATGTACGCCTATGTAGATATTCCATAACAAATCTGCCGTTTCCAGCTACAATAGTAATTTACAACATTAACAATGTCTACACTGTATGTCTGATCAATTTGATGTTATTTGAATGTACAAAAAAATTGCTTCTCTTTCAAAAACAAGGAAATTTCTAAGTGACCCCAAACTTTTGAACGGAAGTGTATATAATAGGTGGTGTCAGAGGAAAGCCCATAAAATTGTCAGAGACTCCAGTTACCAAAGTCATACTGTTTTATCTGCTACCGCACGGCAAGCGGTACCGGAGTGCCAAGTCTAGGACCAAAAGGCTCCTTAACAGCTTCTACCCCCAAGCCATAAGACTGCTGAACAATTAATCAAATGGCCACTGGAATATTACAACGACCGCCCCCCCCCTCCATTGGTTTTATACACTGCTGCTACTCCCTGTTCATTATCTATGCATAGTCACTTCACCCCTACCTACCTACATGTACAAATTACCTCTAACACTGACTCGGTATTGGTACCCCCTGTATATAGCCTCGTTATTGTGTTACTTTTAATTACTTTTTAGTTTATTTGGTAAATATTTTCTTAACTCTTCTTGAACTGCACTGTTGGTTAAGGGCTTGTAAGTAAGCATTTTACGGTAAGGTCTACACTTGTTGTATTTGGCGCATGTGACAAATAAAGTTTTATTTGATTTGGTTGAGGAGAAATTGGCTTCTTCTCTTCTAGTCTTTTTAAGAAACGTGTGTGTTGAAAATGCCGAACTAATTGTATAATCTATTTACATACACTACAAACGGAAATACCTTATTTACACAAGTATTCAGACCCTTTGCTATGAGACTCGAAATTGTGCTCAGGTGCATCCTGTTTCTGTTGATCATCCTGGAGATGTTTCTACAACTTGGTTGGAGTCCACCTGTGGTAAATTCAATTGATGGGACGTGATTTGGAAAGACACACACCTGTCTATATAAGGTCCCACAGTTGACAGTGCATGTCAAGAGCAAAAACCAAGCCATGAGGTCAATGGAATTGTCCGTAGAGCTCCAAGAAATCAAATCAAATTTTATTTGTCACATACACATGGTTAGCAGATGTTAATGCGAGTGTAGCGAAATGCTTGTGCTTCTAGTTCCGACAATGCAGTAATAACCAATGAGTAATCTAACCTAACAACTACCTTATACACACAAGTGTAAAGGGATGAAGAATATGTACATAAAGATATATGAATGTGATGGTACAGAACAGCATAGGCAAGATGCAGTAGATGGTATCGAGTACAGTATATACATATGAGATGAGTAATGTAGGGTATGTAAACATATAAAAGTGGCATTGTTTAAAGTGGCTAGTGATACATGTATTACATAAAGATGGCAAGATGCAGTAGATGGTATAGAGTACAGTATATACATATGAGATGAGTAATGTAGGGTATGTAAACATTATATTAAGTGGCATTGTTTAAAGTGGCTAGTGATACATTTTTTACATCAATTTTTCCATTATTAAAGTGGCTGGAGTTGAGACAGTATGTTGGCCCTGATGGCCTTGAGATAGAAGCTGTTTTTCAGTCTCTCGGTCCCTGCTTTGATGCACCTGTACTGACCTTGCCTTCTGGATGATAGCGGGGTGAACAGGCAGTGGCTCGGGTGCTTGTCCTTGATGATCTTTATGGCCTTCCTGTGACATCGGGTGGTGTAGGTGTCCTGGAGGGCAGGTAGTTTGCCCCCGGTGATGCGTTGTGCAGACCTCACTACCCTCTGGAGAGCCTTACGGTTGTGGGCGGAGCAGTTGCCGTACCAGGCGGTGATACAGCCCGACAGGATGCTCTCGATTGTGCATCTGTAAAAGTTTGTGAGTGCTTTTGGTGACAAGCCAAATTTCTTCAGCCTCCTGAGGTTGAAAAGGTGCTGCTGCGCCTTCTTCACCATGCTGCCTGTGTGGGTGGACCAATTCAGTTTGTCCGTGATGTGTACGCCGAGGAACTTAAAACTTACTACCCTCTCCACTACTGTCCCGTCGATGTGGATAGGGGGGTGCTCCATCTGCTGTTTCCTGAAGTCTATGATCATCTCCTTTCTTTTCTTGACGTTGAGTTTGAGGTTATTTTCCTGACATCACACTCTGAGGGCCCTCACCTCCTCCCTGTAGGCCGTCTCGTCGTTGTTGGTAATCAAGCCTACCACTGTAGTGTTGTCTGCAAACTTGATGATTGAGTTGGAGGCGTGTATGGCCACGCAGTCGTGGGTGAACAGGGAGTACAGGAGAGGGCTCAGAACGCACCCTTGTGGGGCCCCAGTGTTGAGGATCAGCGGGGTGGAGATGTTGTTACCTACCCTCACCACCTGGGGGCGGCCCGTCAAGAAGTCCAGTACCCAGTTGCACAGGGCGGGGTCGAGACCCAGGGTCTCGAGCTTGATGACGAGTTTGGAGGGTACTATGGTGTTAAATGCTGAGCTGTAGTCGATGAACAGCAGTCTCACATAGGTATTCCTCTTGTCCAGATGGGTTAGGGAAGTGTGCAGTGTGGTTGCGATTGCGTCGTCTGTGGACCTGTTGGGGCGGTAAGCAAATTGGAGTGGGTCTAGGGTGTCAGGTAGGGTGGAGGTGATATGGTCCTTGACTAGTCTCTCAAAGCACTTCATGATGACGGAAGTGAGTGCTACGGGGCGGTAGTCGTTTAGCTCAGTTACCTTAGGTTTCTTGGGAACAGGAACAATGGTGGCCCTCTTGAAGCATGTGGGAACAGCAGACTGGGATAAGGGTTGATTGTAAGGCCTTGGTAAGGGAGGTGACCAAGAACCCGATGGTCACTCTGACAGAGCTCCAGAGTTCCTCTGTGGAGATGGGAGAACCTTCCAGAATGGCAACCATCTCTGCAGCACTCCACCAATCAGGCCTTTATGGTAGAGTGGCCAGACGGAAGCCACTCCTCAGTAAAAGATACATGACAGACCACTTGGAGTTTGCCAAAAGACACCTAAAGGACTTTCAGACCATGCAAAACAAGATTCTCTGGTCTGATGAAACCAAGATTGAACTCTTTGGCCTGAATGCCAAGTGTCACGTCTGAAGGAAACCTGGCACCATCCCTACTACGAAGCATGGTGGTGGCAGCATCATGCTGTGGGGATGTTTTTTAGCGGCAGGGACTGGGAGACTAGTCAGGATCGAGGGAAAGATGAACGGAGAAAAGTACAGAAAGATCCTTGATGAAAACCTGCTCCAGAGTGTTCAGGAACTCAAACTGGGGCGAAGGTTCACCTTCCAACAAGACAATGACCCTAAGCACACAGCCAAGACAATGCAGGAGTGGCTTCGGGACAAGTCTCTGAATGTCCTTGAATGAACATCTCTGGAGAGACCGGAAAATAGCTGTGCAGAGACGCTCCCCATCCAACCTGACAGAGCTTGAGAGGATCTGCAGAGAAGAATGGGAGAAACTCCCCAAATACAGGTGTGCCAAGTTTGTAGCATCATACCCAAGAAGAGTTGAGTCTGTAATCGCTGTCAAAGGTGCTTCAACAAAGTACTGAGTAAAGGTTCTGAATACTTATGTAAACGTGATATTTCCGTGTTTTATTCTAAATAAATTTGCAAAAATTTCTATAAACCTGTTTTTGCTTAGTCATTATGGGGTATTGTGTGTAGATTGATGAGGGAACAAAAATGATTTAATACATTTTAGAACAAGGCAAAATATGCAAAAAGTCAAGGGGTCTGAATACTTTCCGAATGCACTGTACATACCCCACCAGACACGCCACTATGGGTTTCTTCACGGTACCCAAACCAAAAACAGATTTAATGCATCGGTCTCTGCCTCCAGAGGTTACTCAGGCAAAAAGCAAGTTTAGCTTTAAAAAATAGATATATATATTTTATCACAGTGCCTCTCCTCTTTCTAAACATCTAATTTAACTTTACTGTATGAATATGAATATGAATAGTGTGTAAATAGTATTTTTGTTGTCTCTTGGTGTCTTTCCTATATATAACTTCTTCTTTTTTTAAGTTACATTTTTATTTATTTTATTTAATGTAATCTTATGTTGTTCTTGTCTAAAACTGTTCCGTACTTTGTCATGTATTTGTATGTTTTATGTGGACCCCAGGAAGAGTAGCTGCAGCATGTGCAGTAGCTAATGGGGATCCTAAAAAACTAAACTAAACTAATGTTTCTGTCATGGCAATCTTGACTAGGATTCTATTCCCGGTCACAATTTTCAGACACAGATTCAATTGTTGTTTCTTTCATGGCTTACCGTCAACATCAAGGTCATCATCTTCATCCACGACCACCACCTGTGGGGTTTGAGGCTCGTAGCGTGGTGGCTGCGGCTGGGCCGGCTGGACAGGCTCAAGGTATCTGGGCTGGATCGGCTCAGGGTATCTGGGCTCGATCGGGTCAAGGTAGCTGGGCTGGGTCGCCTCAGGGTAGCTGGGCTGGGTCGTCTCAGGGTAGCTGGGCTGGGTCGGCTCAGGGTAGCTGGGCTGGGGCGGCTCAGGGTAGCTGGGCTGGGGCGGCTCAGGGACAACAGGGTAACTGGGCTGGTACTGGACCGGGTGGACAGTTGGGGGCAGCTCCGGTTCAGGTGTCTCCTCTTCCTCCTCGTGCTCGTAGGGAGGGAATTCAATCTCCTGTTGTTCTCCAGTGTTTCTGGGTGGAAACTCTGGCACGGACTCCATCTGCCCACTTGCCACGCCCTCCTCTGGGGACAGGTTGGTGACCTGGCCTGGGGTGATGGAGGAGAAGATCGGGGAGGTGCCGATCTCGTACACCCACACACCACGCCTGCCTGAGTTGGTCTCCCTAGCGGAAGACAGATCATCATGAGACCTACCTCTATGAAGAAGCTTTGTGCATATGTCAGGTTATTGAAATCATTACATAATTACCATAATGCAATGTAACTATGCAAATACCAGGTCAAAACATAATGACAGAAACCTAACCAAGTTTTCTATGAACAACACTTACTACGCCTAAGTTCTTGGAGCATCTGGAAGCCCATTATAGAAATCCAATCAACCAACCAATCAACCAACCCAACGAACCCACCAACCAGCCCACCCACCAACCAATCAACTTACTCGGAGAGCTGTCTGACGGACGCCTCGTCGTCGGTGGCAATGCGGTAGTAGGGCCCCTGGCTGCTGCTCCAGCTGAACCAGGTCTGGACCAGGCCTTGGCTGAAGCCGGTGTGGACTGGCTCGCTCTGGCCCGCCACAGGCGTGGAGATGTACTGCAGCCCCTCCCTAGGGTAGAACAAGATGGCGTAGGAGGCGGACGCCATGGACGCCACCACCAGCTGGAAGGTGTTTCTCTACATGGTAAAAAGAAAAGATAGAAGAGGGAAACTGAGTCCTAGCACCCTATTACTACTTTAGTGCACTAACTTTGAGTTTGGCTTGGTAGAGTGAACTAAATATGTAACAAAAAAGTCTATGTAGCCCACCACAAAAACTGCAAACAGGTAACACAGTTGGAAGGATTATGTAACCATGAGTAACATCACTCTAATTATACTGTACCTCCATACCTGTAACTACATTGTACAGTGTATGTGTTTTAGGCAACTTCATATTAGGTGGATAGAAAATATGGTGTCAAATTATAATTTCAAGTGCTATCCATATCAATGTGGCATTAAAACAAGTTTATCAACTGTTCAATATATCCAATGACATATTTTAAAAGACACAAAATAAACATGACCCTATCTAGGCCATGCGATGAGGGTCCTCCTTACCTTTCTGTCCAGCCCATCTCCTCGACCAGGCACGCCGTGGGCCGCCATGTTCTCCCATGTGATGATTAAGGCGTGGGTGGGATTGATCTCGTCGTCCTGAGGGAATGCCTGGCTGATGTGGTCAGTGGTCCGGAGAAGCACGGAGGGCCTGCTGTCCTGTCGGTAGTACACCTTCCCCACTCCGTCGCTGTTGTCCAGATCTCCGAGGAAAGCCGCTATCATTCCGAAGCTGGCAGGCATCTTTCCCAGGTACTCAGACTCCACCTTAGGTTCTTCTACTGCCAGAAAGCCATTGGTGTTGATCTGGGATTGGATTATCGCAGATGTGTTATCATCAGCAAAGACATGGATGCAAATTTCTCTGCAGAATTTTCTGCAACTTCATATTTTTCTCATAACGCCAAAGTTAAATATAGCCTAGAGTTCAAATAGGTTTTTTGGATAATGATGTTTTTGAACCACAATGTGGTTGAGGTCACAATTGTCAATGTCCATGATACAATCGGAGATCCTGTCACTTTTTACCCCAAAACTGCTGGGAATAACCGGCTGTGGGGTTCAGAAAGTTCATTTTATCATGATGACTTCAACTAGAATTGAAATCTCAGGAATTTTGACAATGGTAAGCGATTGTAGCTATGCAAACATGCTCAAGAGAACCCTCTTCTGCTGCAAACTCGGTTAAGTAAATATCCAGATTTACAGCACGGTCAGGGTCCTCGTTAAAATAGTTGTAAATCTTAACATGCCATGACCCCTCCTTCACATTAGTTAAGGCCTCGTCCCCTCCCCGCAGGGAACATGGGGTATCTTGCTCCCCCTATTGTGAAAGATGTCTGAGGTTCCCCCTACTGATCTAGGAACAGTTCAAACTGGACAAGGCCTGACTGCTTTATTTATACGCTACATGACCAAAAGTATGTGTACACCTGATTGTTGAACATCTCATTCCAAAATCATAGGCATTAATATGGAGTTGGTCCCCCCTTTGCTGCTATAACAGCATCCACTCTTATGGGAAGGCTTACTACTAGATGTTGGAACATTGCTGCAGTTTCCAGTCAGTCACAAGAGCATTAGTGAGGTCGGGTACTGATATTGGGCGATTAGGCCTGGCTCACAGTCGGCATTCCAATTCATCTCAAAGGTGTTCGATGGGTTTGAGGTCAGGTCTCATTGCAGGCCAGTCAAGTTCTTCCACACCGATCTCGACAAACCATTTCTGTATGGACCTTGCTTTGTGCACGAGAGCATTGTCATGCTGAAACAGAAAAGTGTTACCACAAAGTTGGAAGCACAGAATCGTTTAGAATGCTGTGACATTCTAAACGTATGCCTTCACTGGAACTAAGGGGCCTAGCCCGATCCATGAAAAACAGCCCCAGACCATTATTCCTCCTCCACCAAACGTTACATTTTGGTGCCCTCGGGCAGGTAGCGTTCTTCTGGCATCCACCAAACTCAGATTCGTCCATTGGACTGCCAGATGGTGAAGCGTGATTCATTACTCCAGAGAACGCATCTCCACTGGTCCAGACTCCCAATGGAGGCGGGCTTTACACCAGTCCAGCCAAAGCTTGTCATTGCGCATGGTGATCTAAGGCTTGTGTGTGGCTGCTCGACCATGGAAACCCATTTCATGAAGTGTCCAACTAACAGTTATTGTGCTGACGTTGCTTCCAGAGGCAGTTTGGAAGTTGGTAGTGAGTGTTGCAACCGAAGACAATCGATTTTTACGCGCTATGCGCTTCATCACTCGACAGTCCCGCTCTGTGAGCTTGTGTGGCCTATCACTTCATTTCCACTTCACAATAACAGCACTTACAGTTGACCGGGTCAGCTCTGGCAGAGATTTTACGAACTGACTTGTGCCACGTTGAAAGTCACTGAGCTCTTCAGTAAGGACATTCTACTGCCGATGTTTGTCTATGGAGATTGCATTGCTCTGTGCTCGATTTTATACACCTGTCAGCAATGGGTGTGGCTGAAATAGCCAAATCCTCTAATTTGAAGAGTTGTCCACATACTTTTTTCCCACATTTTGATACGTTACAGCCTTATTCTAAAATATATTGAATAAAAACATTTCCTCATTTATCTACAAACAATACCCCTTAATGATGAAGCGAAAACAGATTTTTTGAAATTTTTGCAAACGTATGAAAAACGTAAAACAGAAATACCTTATTTACAAAAGGATTCAGACCCTTTGCTATGAGACTCGAAATTGAGCTCAGGTACATCCTGTTTCCATTGATCAACCTTGAGATGTTTCTACAACTTGATTGGAGTCCACCTCCAATCAAGTTCAATTAATTGAACGTGATTTGGAAAGGCACACACGTGTCTATATAAGGTCCCACAGTTGACAATACATGTCAGAGCAAAAACCAAGCCATGAGGTTGAAGGAATTGTCCGTAGAGCTCTGTGACAGGGTTGTGTCGAGGCACAGATCTGAGGAAGGGTACAAAAAATGTCTGCAGCATTGAAAGTCCAAGAACACAGTGGCCTCCATCATTCTTAAATGAAAGAAGTTTGGAACTACCAAGAGCTGCCCGCCTGACCAAACATCAGGGAAGAAGGGCCTTGGTCAGGGAGGTGACCAAGAACTCGATGGTCACTCTTAACAGAGCTCCAGAGTTCCTCTGTGGAGATGGGAGAAACTTTCAGAATGGCAACCATCTCTGCAGCACTCCACCAATCAGGCCTTTATGGTAGAGTGGCCAGATGGAAGTCACTCCTCAGTAAAAGACACATGACAGTCCACTTGGAGTTTGACAAAAGGCACCTAAAGGACTCTTAGACCATGAGAAACAAATTCTCTGGTCTGATGAAACCAAGATTGAACTCTTTGGCCTGAATGCCAAGTGTCACGTCTGAAGGAAACCTGGCACCATCCCTACTACGAAGCATGGTGGTGGCAGCATCATGTTGTGGGGATGTTTTTCAGCGGCAAGGACTGAGCAACTAGTCAGGATCGAGGGAAAGATGAACAGAGAAATGTACAGAGAGATCCTTGATGAAAAACTGCTCAAGAGCGCTCAGGACCTCAGACTGCGGCGAAGGTTCACCTTCCAACAGGACAACAACCCTAAGCACACAGCCAAGACAATGCAGGAGTGGCTTCGGAACAAGTCTCTGAATGTCCTTGAGTGGCCCAGCCAGAGCCCGTACTTGAACCCGATCAAACATCTCTGGAGAGACCTGTAAATAGCTGTGCAGCGACACTCCCCATCCAACCTGACAGAGCTTGAGCGGATCTGCAGAGAGGAATGGGAGAAACTCCCCAAATACAGGTGTGCCAAGCTTGTAGCAACATACCCAAGAAGACTCGAGGCTGTAAGGTGCTTCAACAAAGTACTGAGTAAAGGGTCTGAATACTTAAGTAAATGTGATATTTTAGTTGGTGTTTTTTTATACATTTGCAAAAAAAGGGGTCTAAATACGTTCTGAACGCACTGTAGTGTAGTCAAATTATAATAAAGAACAGAGAAGAAAAACTGGTATAAGGTCAGTGCTTGGGAATTTCCTCCTATACTGTGAAATATGGATATGAGTCATTGACCTATATTATATTGTGATACACTAAGTATAAACATTAGGAACACCTTCTTACTATTGATTTGTAGTGCAAAAACACTACAGTAAATACTGTAGTATTTATTGTCGTATACTTTAATATTTACAGTTAACTATAGTATATATTTTTTTTATATACTATAGTAATTAATGTTGTGTTTTTGCGGACTGTACTATACTGTAGTATTTACTGAAGTGTTTTTACGGACTGTAGTATACAGTAGTATTTACTGTTGTGTTTTTGCGGAAATTACTGTAATACAGTGCCTTCAGAAAATATTCACAACCCTTGACTTTTTACAGTTGTGTTACGACCTGTGTTTAAAATAGATTTTGTGTTACTGGCCTACCCACAATACTCCATAATGTCAAAGTGGAATTATGTTTTAATCGATTTTTACAAATTCATTAAAAATGATACCTGAAATATCTTGAGTCAATAAGTATTCAACCCCTTTGTTATAGCAAACCTAAATAAGTTCAGGAGTAAAAATGAACTTAACAAGTCACATAATAAATTGCATTGACTCACTGTGTAAAATAATACTGTTTAACATGATTTTTGAAAGACTACCTTATCTCTGTACCCCACACATACAATTATCTGTATGGTCCCTCAGTCGAGCAGTGAATTTCAAACACAGATTCAACCACAAAGACCAAGGAGGTTTTCCTATGCCTTGCAAAGAAGGGCACCTGTTGGTAGATGGGTAAAAAAAAAAGAAGCAAACACTGAATATCCCTTTAAGCATGGTGAAGTTATTAATTACACTTTGGCTGGTGTATCAATACACCCAGTCATAACAAAGATACAGGCGTTCTTCTTAACTCAGTTGCCGGTGGCGAAGGAAACTGCTCAGGGATTTCACCATATGTTGACTTTAAAACAGTTAGAGTTTAATGGCTGTGATAGGAGAAAACTGAGAATGGACCAACAACCATTGTACTGTAGTTGTTCCACAATACTAACCTAAATGACAGAGTGAAAAGGAAGCCTGTACACAATAAAAATATTCCAAAACAAGCATCCTGTTTCCAATAAGGCAAGTCTTTTGCAGTAAGACGGCAAAAACATTTATATCTTTATATCCTGAATTACGAAGCATTATGTTTGGGGCAAATCCAATACAACACATCACTGAGTACCACTCTTCATATTTTCAAGAATGGTGGTGGCTGCATCATGTTACGGGTACGCTTGTCATCTGCATTGACTAGGGATTTGTTTTGGGATAAAAATAAACAGAATAGAGCAAAGCAAAGGCAAAATCCTAGAGGAAAACCTGGTTCAGTCTGCTTTCCAACAGACTTCGCGAGACAAGTCCTCCTTTCAGCAGGGCAATAACCTAAAACACAAGGCCAAATCTACACTGGAGTTGCTTAAAAAGACAACAGTGAATGTTCCTGAGAGGCCTAGTTACAGTTTTGACTTAAATCAGTTTGAAAATATATGGTAAGACTTGATCATTGCTAGACAGCCATTTTCAACAACCAACTTGACAGAGCTTGAAGAATTTTGAAAAATAATGTGCAGCAAATATTGTACTATCCAGGTGTGCAATGCTCTTAGAGACTTACCCAGCAATATATATATTTTTTTAAATTTATTTTTTTACAAAAGTTTGATTTTTCTTCTACTTTGACATTACGGAGTATTTTGTGTAGATCGTTTTAATTCCACCTTGTAACACAACAAAATTTGGAAAAAGTCAATGGGTGTGAATACTTTCTGAGGGCACAGTATTTACTGTAGTGTTTTTGTTTTATTATCTTTGACATAGAAGTGGAGGCTTTCTCCTTCAGGAAACCTACTGGAGAAATACTAATCGAGCACAATTCCCATAACCTGTAGGTAAGACTGGGTTCTGAACGCAGAGTTCAGAGCTTCTGCTCTTTCCAATAACCTGTAGGAAACACAATATATGGTCTATACTTTATACTAGCTACCAGCCAACAAAGCAATAAGCCTCATGTGCGTTTGCTACAACGGAAGAAGCAATGCGACCCAATTCACATCTGACAAGTCTCATGTATTTAAATCAACTGTGTTGTGCCTAAAGACAAATAGTTCAAATAGCATTTGAAATCTTTCAAATAGTTTAGCTGTCCTTTAAAAATCTTTCAAATCCTTTATCTGTGCTTGGCTGAGCTTGCCTGGCACAATGGAACCAATTGATGTCTCAAAAGAGCACATGGCAGCCGCAAGCAAACACACATAGTTCTTGACAGATTTTGAATACTTGATCCCAGTTCTAGCTGGAATTACTTGTGAAATTAGCTTGCTTTCTCTAGAAGAAAAAAAAGTGTTTGTTTTTATCTGAGTGGAACTACCAGGAGAAAAAGGCGGATAACAAGTACCTACGGCACAAGGAGAAAGAGCGGATCTAAACCAATGTTAAGTCCATTCTCCCATCCGGTTGAATGAATTTGATAAGCCGGAGGGATTTAGCTAGCTAAACTATTTGAAAGATTTCAAATAATGTTTAAAATATTTGTCTTTAGACTAAACACTGTTGATTTAAATACATGAGACTTGTATGCACACATGACTGAATGACGCTTTGAACAAAAGCGTCGGCTAAATACCATATGTTATTATTTTATTAATATTAGCTGGCAATAGACTTTGGTTTGGACCAAAGGAGAATCTAGACTACAGCACTACATCTGGTTCAGGCTCTCACACTCAGCCCTTGTCTCTAAACGACAACTCATCCAAAGGAACGCATGAATGACAAAAGCATCTGGGTGAATAGCCGCCCTCACAGCAGGTATTTGACTTGAAGAAAACACCTGTAGTGCAGGAGTCGCTTGGCTGCAATGTGACGAGACAGGGGCTATCAGAATTTGTCTTAAAGTCCTCCAGGGGTTGAAAAGAGAGGACGTGCTTCTAAAGCCAAAGCAACACGTAGGCATTACCAATATCATTTTAGGAGACCCTTTCCACGAACCAAAATTAAGCCACTCCTGGATTTTGAAAGCCTGCTCAACGGAGAATCTGACAGTCTTAATCTGGATAGGTGGGCTTAAAAAAAATTGCTTTTAAGTCCAGGAATATGGGTTTACTCTGGGTCTGGAAAAGCGGTCCTGTGAAGTTCAAGACTGTAAAGTTATGCAAAGAACGCTATAAAGGCTGTAAAATTATCTTTGAGAACGCTTTCCTGAGAGGTACGAACAGGAACAGCATAATGGTTACATCATACAGACGCCTGGGATCAAAATGATTAGTTGAGGGGAAAGACAAGCAGAGAGAGAGAGAGAGAGAGAGAGAAAGACAGAGAGAGGAGGAAGTGAGAAGACGAACCAAGCACTTGTTTTTTAGATAGAGGAGCGAGAGAGAGAAAGTGAGAAGACGAAACAAGCAGTCTTGCCTCCGGTCCAACTTTCCAGATGTGTTAGTCTAATAATGGCATTGTTCGTGGATACATCCTTAAGATTCCTACTGAAAAATGCTTACCTGGGTCATTCCACAAAAAGAGTGCCTTTGATATTTTAAGTAGAAATTGTGCACCAACATTGCATTTTAAAAGCCTGTTACATTAAATAAGGCGCACTTTAACATACACTGAGTGTAAAAACATTAAGAACACCTCCTCTTTCCATGACATAGACTGAGCAGGTGAATCCAGGTGAACGCTATGATCCCTTATTGATGTCACTTGTTACAGTTGAAGTCGGAAGTTTACATACACTTGAGCCAAATACATTTAAACTTGTTTTTTCACAATTCCTGACATTTAATCCTAGTAAAAATTCCCTGTCTTAGGTCAGTTAGGATCACCACTTTATTTTAAAAAATGTGAAATGTCAGAATAATAGTAGAGAGAATGATTCATTTAATCTTTTATTTCTTTCATCACATTCCCAGTGGGTCAGAAGTTTACATGGAGTTTACATTTCAATTAGTATTTGGTAGCATTAGTATTTGGTAGCATTGCCTTTAAATTGTTTAATTTGGGTCAAACGTTTCGGGTAGCCTTCCACAAGCTTCCCTACAATAAGTTGGGTGAACTTTGGCCCATTCCTCCTAACAGAGCTGGTGTAACTGAGTCAGGTTTGTAGGCCTCCTTGCTCGCACACACTTTTACAGTTCTGTCCACAAATTTTCTAAAGGATTGAGGTCAGGGCTTTGTGATGGCCACTCCAATACCTTGAATTTTTCTTCCTCATGATGCCATCTAGTTTGTGAAGTGCACCAGTCCCTCCTGCAGCAAAGCACCCCCACAACATGATGCTGCCACCCCTGTGCTTCACGGTTGGGATGGTGTTCTTCGGCTTGCAAGCCTCCTACTTTTTCCTCCAAACATAACGATGGTCATTATGGCCAAACAGTTCTATTTTTGTTTCATCAGACCAGAGGACATTTCTCCAAATATTACGATCTTTGTCCCCATGTGCAGTTGCAAACAGTAGTCTGGCTTTTTTATGGCAGTTTGGAGCAGTGGCTTCTTCCTTGCTGAGCGGCCTTTCATGTTATGTTGATATAGGACTCGTTTTACTGTGGATATAGATGCTTTTGTACCTGTTTTCTCCAGCATCTTCACAAGGTCCTTTGCTGTTGTTCTGAGATTGATTTGCACTTTTCGCACCAAAGTACATTCATCTCTAGGAGACAGAACGCGTCTCCTTCCTGAGCAGTATGATGGCTGCGTGGTCCCATGGTGTTTATACTTGCGTACTATTGTTTGTACAGATGAACGTGGTGCTTTCGGCGTTTGGAAATTGCTCCCGAGGATGAACCAGACTTGTGGAGGTCTACAGTTTTTTATCGGAGGTCTTGGCTGATTTCTTTTGATTTTCCCATGATGTCAAGCAAAGAGGCTCTGAGTTTCAAGGTAGGCCTCGAAATACATCCACAGGTACACCTCCAATTGACTCAAATTATGTCAATTAGCCTATCAATAGCTTCTAAAGCCAAAATCATTTTCTGGAATTTTCAAAGCTGTTTAAAGGCACAGTCAACTTAGTGTATGTAAACTTCTGACCCACTGGAATTGTGATACAGTGAATTATAAGTGAAATAATCTGTCTGTAAACAATTGTTAGAAAAATGACTTGTGTCATGCACAAAGTAGATGTCCTAACCGACTTGCCAAAACTATAGTTTGTTAACAAGAAATTTGTGGAGTGGTTGAAAAACGAGTTTTAATGTCTCCAACCTAAATGTATGTAAACTTCCGACTTCAACTGTAAATCCACTTAAATCAATGTAGATGAAGGGGAGGAGACAGGTTAAGCCTTGAGACAATCGAGACATGGATTGTGTATGTGTGCCATTCAGAGGGTGAATCGGCAACACAAAAAATGTAAATGCCTTTGAACTTGGTATGGTAGTAGGTGCCAGGCGCACCAGTTTGTGTCAAGAACTGCAACGCTGCTGGATTTTTCATGCTCAATAGTTTCCCATGTGTATCAACAACTGTGG